>NW_019103933.1:1623554-1779222 GCF_001856785.1 Myzus persicae
CTTTGCATTTATTAGTATTAAATTGGAGGCCAAGAGTGCTAAACCATAAGCTAATGGAATCTAACTCGTTCTGAAGGGCGTGACAGTCAGCTTCAGATTCGATTTTTCGGAAAAGTTTCAGGTCGTCAGCGAACATAAGGAATCTACACTTAGGAACAGCCTTCGTAATTCCATTTATAAATAAAGAAAAAAGCAGGGGAGACAAGTGACCACCTTGGGGAACACCAGATGGAACAGGGACGACAGCAGATTTTGATCCAAGCACTTTAACCCACTGGACACGATCGGACAGGTATGATTTAAACCAGGACAAAATAGGTTCGCCAAAACCGGACTTATAGAGGATGTCAATGAGGATAGCGTGGTCTACACGGTCAAATGCTTTCACAAAATCAGTGTAAATCACGTCTACCTGGGAGCGATTTTCAAATGCCTCAAGGACAAAATTATTAAACACAATTAGGTTCGAAGTGGAAGAACGTCCGGGTCGGAAACCATATTGTTCGTCGACTAGTACAGAGTCAACCGAGGGCTGAATGGATTGCAGTACTAAGTTTTCGAAAAGCTTGGCAATATGACTTAGAATCGAGATGGGTCGATAATTCGTGACGTTAGATTTGTCACCAGATTTGAACACAGGGGTGACTGAGCTGATTTTAAGCATTGATGGAAAAATTCCATCATCCATTGAACGCCTGAAGAGTAACCATAAAAGAAAACAGAGGACAGACCTGATGTTATACAAAAAGGTCCCAGATAGACCATCAGGGCCAACGGAGTGCACATTTTTTAGTGCAGCTAACCCGTTCTCGACATCATCGATACCGAAGATGCAGTCAGAAGGTAAAGTATGCTGCGCAAATGGGATAACAGGTAAGCAACTTGCTGAGGAAGGCACATGGACTGAGTTAAAGTAAGATGAGAAAAGACTGGAGATGGATTCAGGACCAGTGGCACTTAGATCATTGAGGTGAACAGAGTTGGGAATACCATTGCTAGATCTACGCTTACGTACAAAGTCCCAGAATAGACGAGGATTAACTTTAAGCATGTTTTCAGTGTTATCCAGAAATGTTTTATAGCAATTTTTATAATAATACTTATACTGAGCGCGCAGGTTAGAGAACTTGTTATAGTCAACAGGGTTACGTGATGCTTTGTATTTAGCGTGCATTTCTTTCTTGGCAAAAACAATGTTTTTTAGATTTTTAGAGAACCAGGATGGAAATTTAGAAGGTTTGAAAACAACTAAAAGTACAAAACTTGTAACACAGTAATGCAATGCATCGTACAATGCACACGTAGCAGAATCAATATCAGTTGTTGCTAAGGTTTCTAACCAGTTAAACGATGATAAGAAGGCACTAATACGAGGATAACAGGATTTACGAAAATTATAATATTTATGACATCTATCAATAGAAGGTAAGTCATCTACAAAAGTAAGCATAAAAACTAAGGCTGGGTGGTAAGGATCACAAGGAACCACCCCAGTAACGGATTTCTCTATATTAATCCGAGAATCATTGGAAAAAACTAGATCAAGGAAATTACCATGGGAGTTGGGTATGTGATTTAGTTGGAAAAAATTATTATATGCGAAAACGTCAGGAACACAGTGGATAGCAGGGCCAGAGGAAGAATAAATTAAGCCAAAATCGTCATTAGACCAGGATAGGTCAGGAAGGTTAAAATCACCAGAGAAAATAAATACGGAACCAGGATTAGCGTCGATAATATATTGAGCAGCAGACATAAAGGACTCATATACCGGGATAGGGCAACTAGGAGGAATGTATACGGAGCAAACAATATAAGCAGTATTATTTACATAAAATTTAACGAATAGATATACAACATTGTTAATGAGTGCAGGTAACAAGTTATGGACCACATCGTTACGAATGGCAACGAGAACTCCTCCTCCTCTACTAAAACTACTGGATTGACTACTTCTATCACACCTAAATACAACATAGTTGTGTAAACCTAATTCCGTGTCTTGGAAGCTATTAGTAAGCCACGTTTCAGTTAAACAAATGAAAATATAATTAAACACAGCAACATTACATTTAAAAAGACAAAGTTTGGTTCTTAGACCTCTACAGTTTTGATAGTAGCCCATGGAAAGCTTCACTCCTTGGCTGATAAGTTTTTCGGGGTGCTTCACAACACCAGATCTGGAAGTGGGTGGTGCGCACGCCAAACTAAGAGGAGGACAGGTAGACGAACATAAAGATATCAGTTTTTTGGAGTGGCGTCTTGAATCATCTCAGGAGCAAGACGACCCCAAAAACGTTTGACCATTACACCATCGGGCCAGAATGCAGGATCGAGGACAACATCCAGCTTATCCGCAGGCAGACGAATATGGAACGAAGAGTATGATGGATGCCTTGTAACCATTTTGCTGATGGTCACGTCTGAGTAACCATTGAACAATTCAGATTCTAACAGGGCAGTTGTAACACTTGGATCAAGCCTCGAGACAAAAATATCAACATGCTTACGCACAGGCACTGATGACAGCTTGGAAGATGAGTTCTTTACAGAACCAACAATGAATTTTGATTTTACAGACGAAGATTGACTGGCAGTCAATTGGTTTGCGGGTTGAGTAGAACGATTACCCGTAACCGAGTTCGGGTGTACATCAACTGGCAGTTTAAAGAGTTGAGCATTTGATTTGGGAGTTAGGGCATTAGGTGCCGCATTGAGGTGGTTGAGCTTATCATGTAGCTTAGCGTTACTTAGAGCAACGGATTTGAGCTCCACAACCACGGACTGGAGAATATTAGCAATATTAATTGAGTTTCCATGCGAAGGCGATACAGGATCAGAAGAAGAATTTTTTAAAAACTTAGACAAGTCGTCACTTAGCTTCACACCAGCGGGCAGAGCGGGTTTAGATTTAGACTTCTTCTAGAGTTAGAATTTAGTAAATATAATTTATCAAATCGATAATAATTATAAAAGAAAATATTGATTCAAAAATAAATTAAAGCCAATTAATATGATTATACGTGTACCTAGGTATTTATGTTAGGAGGTATTAGTAGGTAAAAAGCTCCTCTCATTATCTATTAATAGTAAGTTGTATTTTTTTTTTTTAAACTTAATACTTTACTTTCTATACAAGACGAAATTTTAAATTTTTAACTGGACTAATTTAAATTTAATTTCCATTCACTAAATTTTCAACTTAACTGATTTTTAATGATGTAAATTTAATTAATAACTAGCAAATTTTAATCGAATCCAAGTTACGTTCGTTAAAAAATAATTAAATTATAAATATAATACAATTATTATTGATTATATATTCTGCATAAACATTTATTTTTCATTATTTTAAACCATATTACTGATTATTTATATAAAAAAAAATAATAATAACATTACCTTGATTGCTTTATATCAACTTTACTAAGGCAACTCATTTAAAAGTAAACATTAATTTGTCCAGCTCTTCAGACATCTTCAAGTCCAAAAGTAATTTTGGTTAAAAATTATTTTAAAAATAAAATATATATTACAGTTTTAAATAAATTCAAAATTTGAGTGTTGAAACTAAAAGGTAAGTAGGTAGATGTTATAATAAACAGAAGCCTTAGCAATACAATTTAGGGAACAATTGATAAAAGAATTGTTTTTGAATTTATGAAACTAATAACTTTGACGATGGCCTGTAGGCTGTAAATTAAGTTTACTCACCTGTTCATGCAATCTAACCTAACAGTCCTGGTGTAGGAAAGTAGACACGTTTTAAATAGTACGGCCTAATGTACTTGAACGAATTAATAATTTAAGTACGATATTTTTATATTGAATGCATATAGTAAAATACATTTTTGATAAAAATTCGATATATTGTACAGAAATTGTATTTAAATGATCCAAATTAGTCGAACCAATTATTTTATATTATAACCTATATAAATAAAATTGGGAGAAAAAAACTTGTTTATTGGTTTTTCCTAACTATTGTGAATAAAAAATGTTTTGCTCGGTCAAAAAACTTGAATATATATTACAATGTTCCATATTGGCTGTTGTAGGTGGAAATTAAAAAAAAAATGGTTTTAAATCCACAATAATTTTATTATGAGTTTTTGAAATAAAAATTTAGAGAAAATACATAAAATTCTGGAAAATTGGCAAATTATTTCGAGTTTGATTATCATTATTTTTTTCTTTTTATATATATGATTTGAAATTTTAATTCAACATTCCCCTAAGATATTATAGTATTATTATTATTTTATTTTATTATATTTTTCCTAAGATATTAAGAGCTATTGTAATTATATTCTGATCGGATACTTTTTAATTTAGTCTTCATGTATAAAATTAATCTTTAAAATACCATATTATAAAATATAATTAAAACAAAAATATAACTCAGTCCAATTTTTAATCGGATCTATTTATTGCGTGAATACAATATTAAAATTGATAACTTCAATGATTATGTGAAATTTAAAAAATATTAATAATATACTTAAAAAATAATACATTTTATTATTTTTTAAATGTTGGGGTTTTTGGTTAATTTTTTATTAATATAGTCTTCGGAGATAGAAGTGCGATAAAAATTGCCTTTTTTTCTGTTTATTATTTTAATATTTTTCAATATTGCATATTGAACTCATTCCACACGTTTACAAGCTCTACTTTTTGATTGGGTTCAGCTGCTAGAATATCCATTAAATTTCAAAATAATTTAAACAAAATCATATAAATCAATGCTTGGATAGGTGCTTATTTAATGATACTCTAATCTCAAATAATTCGATCATGGACCAATAAATCTTACTATCCATAACATACGCAATTTTTACGATATTTTCCTAATAGCTATAATAATTTATAAATACACAACAGACATCAACCTTTTATTTTTTTTTTTAATACTTTATCATCGAATTTTCCTTCTTCTTCCGATTTATCTAGCCAATAGAACTATCCCATCTTACAACCATTTCTCCAACCATCAATATTTATTGCCAGAGTTTTCCAATTTTATCCGGCTCTATTGATCAGAAGTCCGCCTTAATGTACCGTCCAAACTCACTTTTGGTTTTACCAGGTCTTTTTCCTTTCAGATTCTGTTCCGTTACAGATTAGAGTAGTTTTACATTCTACAGTTTTAGTAATGAGTTTCGTCGGGTGATTGTAAACTCTCCCGAGTCTGAACCAGTACTACCTGATGAGACCATGTAATCTCTGCCGTGTCTACAACACTTCAGTACTACTAAGCTAGGCGAGCATAAGGCATTATTCGTATTACGCAGTTGGTACTTGGTACCGTTAAAAATCTTGGTTGAGCCATTATAGTCAATATCGTTTTAAATATTTAAATTAAAAATAGGTTGACGGTAGTAAAACATTTAAATATTTAAATTACAAATACATATTAACGGAAAGTTTACCATCTGTAGACTTTACTAGTTTTAAAAATCTGGACAGTTGACCAAGGCTCGTTGCGTCCCTCATTGCATTTCTTGTTCACCTCAATCTACCTTTATGATTATGATAGTCTCTTTAATAATAATTCTTCGTTGTACCTATACGGTCTCTAACTCTCTAATTTTGTATGTCATCCACTCTTTAATTATTACATCTTTTATTGGCCCAATAATCTTCCATAATATTTTTCTCTCTAGAATTAAGAAATTATTAGCATATGATTTCCTCAGTGTGCAAGTTTCAGACCTATACAATCTTTTTTTTGTACGAGTTTAAAATTCTTATACCATAACTATTCTAAGTTACTGTATAATAATTAGAATTTATAAATGCTAATACTTAATTTAAAATATTACCTAAACAAGAACCTAAAAAACATAATTTTTATTATTCAATCTTATCTGTTTAGAATTTACAATAAATTAAGTAAACTATTAAAATTATTCAATCATAAGCCATCAGATTATTTGTATACGTCATTACATTTATTAACAAGTAACAACTATAGGTACCTACTTATACTAATAATATTCTAAACCTATGTAGAAAAAGTGATTTATGTTATTGTTGATAATATTATTTAATTGTTACTTGACTTAAACAAAATCAAATTTCAATTTGCGAAATATATGAAATAATAACATAGAATATTGAATAATATTTTCTTACCTTCAAGTTAATTGTAGTGAGGGACAAGTGATTTTTAATAATGCAACATAAATTAATATTCTATAAGCATGGCAAAAAATATTGTTTTAACGACTTTTATAAAGAGTCGGCATAGGCAATAATCTTTCCTAAAACACGAAAGTCAAAAAAAATATTGACATTATATCTTATTCAGCCAATAACTGAGACTAAACACTCATATTTTCTAGGTATATGTTTTTATAATTTTTTTTTATCCATGAATAAATATGAAATCGATAAAATTCCTTGGATAACATTTATCTGTAACATGGAAAGATAATAATATGCATGTCCCGTCCAAATAATGCCCTATATCCCGGCACCTTCGGCTTTGGAATCCTGTCCCGTTTCATCAATAAATAATGTTTTACCCCAAATAACCTAACCTAACCGAACATAGACAAGTTTTGAATAGTACGACCAGCTGTACAGAGACGAATTAATAATTAAAGTAGGACATTTTTATATTCAATTCCTATAGTCACATGACTCACGTGTATAATAGGTTCGACAATTGAACACAAGATTCCCCTTAAGTGTTCCTACATCTAACAAGGTATGAAATATATGATTAACGTGAACACAAGTACTAGATGGGTATGTACATATCAGTATATCACCCCGTCCGAATAAGTAATTTGGGTTAAAAATTATTTTAAAAATAATAACCACATTAGTATAATACTGTCTTTTAATTTTCTAAATTCAACATTTAAGTACACCTAACTATAGTAACTAGTTAAACCTAACTAAAATGTGAGTAGGAAAGTAATAGCCTTAGCAACACAATTTAGTGCACATTCGTTATTTGAAACGTTTTTTAATAGGTATATGTAACCAGGCCGATTTCTTATGAATTAAGTTTACTCATCTGTTCATACATGCTAATAATAAAATTCTGGTAGAAACGTAGACACTATATTTGAATAGTACATTGCAGCCAGCTGTAGGGAACGAATTATTAAATAAAGAACGATACTTTTATTTTCAATTCCCAAAGTAAAATACATTTTTAATATATTATACAAGTACAACATGTTCCAAATTAGTCAAACCAAGTATTATATAATATATATTATAACCTGTATAAATAAAATTGGAAAATATAAACTTGTATAGTTGTATATTAGTTTTTTCTAATTTGTGTAGAAAAAAAATATTTTGTCCTGTCAAAAAACTTGAATATATTACAATGTTGTTTTTATAGTTGTTTTTAGTGGAAATTTAAGAAAAATTTGAGTGTGAATCCACAATAATTTATTATGAGTTTCTGAAGTTAAAATATAGACAAAATTCATCAAGTTCAGAAAAATTAGCAAATTATTTCGAGTTTGATATTCATCAATATTTTTCTTTGTATACATAAGTTTTGAAAATTGAATTTATAATATTATCAAATTGAAGAGTATATGTTGAATATTATAATATATTAATAGTATATACACTTGCTGTCATGACATAATCAGGTATCTATTTTATTTATCATACATTTTGCTGGCGTGAGATAATTATCCGTTTTGTTTTTAGCATATTAGGTACCAGCCTGCGTACCTATATGATACACATATTATACCATAATAACTTACACTCACTGCAAATTGTGTTGACCGTGAATGTTATTGCACTATAATTTTTATTCGTCAAGAAAATAAAAGTTGTTTTACCTCTTAAATGTACTTACTGTGAAATCTGCGATAAATGGTTCATCAAAAACGTACTTGTATATTTTTTTGGACGAAATAAACCAATACATCACTTCATCGCTATTATGATTTCACAATGGATTCCACTAAAAACTTCGATATCGGATTTGACAAATAATTACAAAATAGTATAAATGAACATAATAATGTTGAAAATATCAATAATATTATGGTTAAATGATTTTGTCGAAGAACTGTGTAACACCTCCACTGCCATTGCGCCAGTCGTTAATATTAAAATAAAATATTTTAATTAATTATTAAATTATAATAATTATCTAAAAAGATATCACAACGTCTACCTTTTTTTATCAAGTACCTATATTAGTGATAATATATAAGAAGTCAGAATATTATAGTTTATCGACAGTATTATGAAGTACTTTTCAAAACCGTAAAACTTGTACATTCTCGTTTTGATTTCACCCGCAACAAGATGTCTGTTGTAAACGTTTTGGTATTGTTGCTGTGCATAATCGTTATCAGTGAACGATGCGCATCTTTACACGATAAACATGATTTTTTAGACAATGTACATTCTCCAGCTGGCGCCATGAAAACTAAGGTATGTAATAAAAACTAATACACACTATATTGTGGGACAGTCATGGTAACTTAAACGTCAATAACTTGGAACTATCAACGACTCGAGTCTCAAATAAAAAAACATGTGGTCCTTAGAAGTTAGCATAACACTCGACGCATAATCTAAATTTCGTTATCTCAAAATACAAAATTAACATAACTCAACAACTCGAAATTTCACTGTCACAGATAAATTTGACATTTCAGGCCAAAGTAAATAATTTTATTTGTTTTACTCAATGCCTTTGTTTGTTGAAGTGTCTGCGTATGGTACATTACCTACGTAAATAATGACGTACACACGGACGAGGATGGGTTCGGGTGTTCTATTAATAAATCATGGCTTTCAAAAATGCTTTTTTATACCATAATAGGTATTTAAATATACTTCAATAACTTGACTATTTTTATTTATTTCGATAATTTAAACTAAATTTGTCCTCAACTCCCTTCAGGCTAAATGTACTGCGAATGTAATATATATATGCACCTATGTAATACTGGTATAAAAAAAAAATAATAATACTAATAGCTTAGTCGATATGTGACTGCTGTAGTAGCTATTATATTTCCTGAAAGTGTAAACAATTCTAACAACAGTCACGTTTAATGAACGTTTGGAAATAATATTCTATCTGTAGAACAATGGGTTTTGGGATCCTTTGGACCTGCCGAAAAGCTTCGACGCCCGGGCAAAATGGTACATGTGTCCGTCCATTGGACAGATATACGACCAAGGTAACTGCAAGTCAAGCTACGCTATTTCCGTGGCGTCAGCTGTAAGTGACCGGATCTGCATCCATTCAAATGGGACGATAAAACCAAAACTGTCGGCACAACAGATATTGTCCTGCTGCTACCTGTGCGGAGATGGCTGTTCGGGTGGCAGCCATTTTGAATCTTGGGACTTCTACAGAAGACACGGATTGGTTTCCGGGGGTGAATACGGTTCGGACGAGGTATAACAATTGTAACTTAGTAATTTTTTAGGAAACGTATTTAAGTATTACCAAACGCATGGTATTAGTAAATAGCTTATATTTTGGCATCAATAATAGGAAGATGCCATCAGTTTTTCACTGCTATTCGTCAGGTATGTATTTTTTCTTCTTGCAGGGATGTCAACCGTACACGATTGAACCGTGCCAGCATACGGAAACTGCAGTAGAAAACCCGTGCTCGAATAAAACATTTTTCACTCCAGAGTGCAAGGTTCAATGTTACAACCCCGATTATGGGACGAGATACGTGAAAGACAACCATAAAGGTGCACAATGTTTACATACAAATTATATTTTGTATACATCAATACAATTATTATTCTATATAAAACATAAAACATTCAAATTAGTTTTTGAAAATAAATTGTTGTGATACGCATTACACATCCGTGTTGACCTCTACCTCAATGCATCCAAGTGGAATGGGATTGTTTCAATTTTATCGTGACAAATTTCGAATTTTATCATAAAAGATGAACTGCCTCGAAAAGTTTTCGTGTAAAAAACTCTTCGTTATTCCAAAACTATAATTATAGCTGTCTATTATACTCGTGTACTGGTGTACTAGCTAAACTAGCTCCTGTTAAAATCTAAAAAAAACAATTTCAAATAAATAATAAAATATTGTACCTAATTAGTAAATATTATCATTTAATATTATATATGGTACGACCGTTTTCGATTGCAAGTTCACTAAGATATGGAGTGTAATTGTGTTACTCACAAGTAATCACAACTCACAACCACATGAGAGTAAAAATCAAAAATATCGCAAAATTATTGACATTTTTTAATGAGTTACGAATGTTAGTGTAATGAGACTTAGTTGTTTTGTACCTTTATTTGAATAGTAGAGTACTTACTACTTTTGTCCTTTTTTCTCACGATCAAAAACAGGAAACGGGTGGAACCTTTTTAAAACAATACTGCCACCCGGTCCCGTAACGTTTATTTACCAAAATAGTATTAATTATACATAAGAGGGCCCTCTAACCACCATGAAAAGCTAGCCATCGGCACACAGAGTAACACCACATTTACCCTATCCACCCACCTCTTGCCTACCTGTTGCGCTCTGCAGCCTCCTTCTGCCCGAGAATCGTCTCCACCATACTGCCAAACGCTAGGTCTCTGCCTTTCCGCCGACGCCGCAGTCTGCCGTCTTCTCGACATATCATCTGGGAGGAGCTCCTGCTCCGACCACAGAATGATATCAGGGACATCATCGGGTCGTAGTAGCTGACCGATGCATCCATGCCTACCCTCCGCCCAGAACGGACAATGGAACATCGTATACGTTCCACTGAGTCCTCCAGCTCCACATAGTGGTTGTATCGGGCATCAGCTGCCCCCTCTTTTTCCACAGGTAGAGCTGGAAGCATCCATGTCCCGACAGTGCTTGAGCCATGTGAAATGACATGTTTCCGAACCTCGAACCTTGAGTATACCTTTGTCCTATAGTATATTATAATACATTTTTACGTTGTATAGGAACGCAATATCGTATCCCGGGATATACAGCGATGAAAGAAATTTACGAAAACGGTCCAATAACGGCGTCATTTTACATGTATCAAGACTTTGTCAACTATCAATCGGGTATGGATGATTTTCATTTTTTGTCAGGAAATTTTAGACTTTAAGAATTAATCATTTTATTTATCATAACGATTATTATTTAAAGACATCTTCGTATTTAAAACACATGATACATGGCACAATCAGCCGGCTGAATGGGTAAACACCAAGTGTTTCCCTACACTATGCTATGGTCCATCGGATATACATGTTGATCAATAACTTTTTAACAACCATTATTTTTTTTTTTAATTGCATACAAATTCTGAGTTTTTGTTTGTTTAAGGCGTGTATGCATTCAACTCTGGAAAATACGTCACCACTCAAGCGGTGAAAATCCTAGGCTGGGGAGAAGAAAACGGCACGCCGTACTGGTTGGCAGCCAACTCGTTCAATACGTACTGGGGTGACAACGGATTCGTCAAAATTCTACGAGGCGCTAACGAATGTTATATAGAAGAATTTATGTACGCCGGATTACCGTTGTGATATAAATATCAGTTGACCGGATGCGATATTTACCTGACATTATTTTTCTTTTTGTAACAAAAAATTGCATTGTTATTTAATATAATCTAATATTATATTGTTAAATAAACATAAAATTAAAAATTAAATTTCTTATTTAAGAGTATTGTAAGCGGAGATTTGATATTTATGAATATCACAATATAAAATATAGGAATTTAGAGTGTTATATTTGATATTTCTAATTATGTTAGAAAGTTATAAGGTTACTGAAAAAATTATTGAATATTATTCCATGTTTTGATTTTCCAATTCACTTAATACTAGTTAGTATGACCTTAAAATATAAAAATGTGGATCTCAAGTAGACTTCACAAAAATTCAAATTATTTTATCAAAATCCTTGGCAGATCGTTAAAACGATTAGTAAATTCGACATAGAATAAGTCAAAATGCTAATACTACGATAACAATTTATACATAATAATATTATTATACAAATTATAGCCTTATAGATATTATTTACATTTTAATAGTTATTGTGAAATTAAAAGTATCGATGGCATGAGATTCGTGAAGTGGAAATAACTCATTGCATAACAACTAAAATACCTATACATCAATTTGTACATCGTTGATATTTTTTCTTTTCTTTTCTCAAGATGTTAAAATAAAATATTTTATTATTATTATCATTATTATTTTGTCAGGTAATACCGTATTGAACCTTGTAGTATCTTAAATTGTCGAAAATTGTACACAAATTATAAAACTAATGACTCATTTTAAAATGGCTTAATAATAATATAATAATTACTTTAGAATAAATTATTATTTATATTCATGATACCAATTGTGATACATTATATTATTGTAACTAAAAATATTTTTAATTTTCAAATTAAAATATTGTATTTCAATTTATAATAAATTGTATTCTTAAATATAAAATTAATTTTCTTAAGTTACGTTTTAAATTTTGACTTGAATTTGAATTTGAGCAACAGTATCAGCCGCAAACTTAAGTATAAATAACCTACTGAATTGTTGGTCCCGCTAAAATGTGCCATGTGTCCATGTTATATATAATACCTGGTTTAGTACAATTTTATACCATTGCATAATACAAACACGCATCTCCGTTTTTTCAACTAACCGTTAGACCCTTGTGTGAGTTAGTTGCTAAAATAGTTATAAAAAGGCCATGTTTTGAATTAAAAGGTTAATGTCAAAAATTAATTTGGGATAAAGTGCTTAACTAATTATATTTTAATATTTTCCATTAATTCCTGTCGGCTATAGACATTGTTTAGTGAACAATTTATAATATGAAAGTGGTGGACACTTTAATTAATAAAAGCTCCATGTTACAACTAATGGCAGTAAGTAACACCCAACAAGCTTGATGAATGATTAAAACAAGTCATCATTTGTTATGTCAATGTTTTATAAGTATTTTGAAAGCAGTCAGTTTTAGATATCAAATAAACTTCATTTTAAATTTTATAAAATTCAAATGTTTTGTAAAAATTATTTCAAGGCATTAAATTATTTTATAATAGCTTTAAAAATTAAAAATACATTTTTGGTACTTATACCTTATGATTTTATGAGTTATTTATTAAGATACTTAAGTGTATACACACAACGCATATTTATAGAGGCAATATTCTTGTACGAAATTGTTATGGCATGTACACACATAGTGTACAAGATAGAAAAATAAATAAATCAATATGACAATATGGATGGGCGTATAGTGAATCTCTCTCAAAGATATTTTATATCAACGTACTCTATAATAAGTAAAGAATAATAATATGCACTTAACAGTTCTATCCTCAAATGAATTTACAACTATCTTTGAATGTTGATTGTTGAATTTAAATCAATTTTCATTTATTATTCGGCTCACGTCTACTTGTTTTATTGCCCTCATTATTCTTTTTACTTTTATTTTTTATTTAGCTCTCTTTTTAAAATTATGTTTTGCCACTCACAAACAACAGTTACACAGTTACATTTCAAGGTCATAGTAATCGCACATAGTTTTAATGTACGAAAATAATATTAAATGTAATATTTGGACAACAGATAAATGTTGAGAAGATAGATTATATTATAATGGAAACTCGTTGAAGTACTTGATTTTATTTAATCACTCTGTCCTTAAACAAACATTTTTGAGTTTCAAAAAATAATGTAGGTATATGTACGTAAACAACTCTTCTTCTCTCAATACGACATTACTCTCTCACAAGTTAACGACTGTCCAAACTCAAAAACGTAATCTAAAAACCGCGATTTAAATCCGAAATTATACTCACGCGATCAGTTCTTCGAGTAAATCGACTACACACGTTACCACATAACTTTAACTAAAAGTTTTTGACAGTCAATACATTCGTGGTAACGCCAATATTAAAGGTCAGCTCGCACTTAAATGTCGACAATAGACAAAAACACATAGCGAGATTCGACGGATTCAATACGATAATTAATTAACACCCAACAACTTAATATTAAATATTATAAAGTAGGCTGCAGGTTCCCACCTAGTAACACGTCGCACACCACAATGAAAATCGTCTTGCTATTCGTATCCAGTGTTTGGGTAATGTGTGAGGCTAATAATTACAAATTGCATAACATCGTCAAACACGTCAACAGCGCAAACGTGACATGGCAGGTAAGAATATCACATAGGAGTTTACATTACACATATGATATGAAAGTTTAACGATGAAAATGATATCCTGCACATTTTTAGTTGTTCTATGAAACCAAATGTGGGTGTACGAAATCCAACAAGATTTTCCAAATTTCATACCCATGCAAATATTTTTATTTTTAATGAAAAATCGTCAAATATAGGTATTATACTAGACAACAACCATAGTATAATAGTTATATTGAAAACTCTAAAAGGTTTCGTCCAGTTTTGGGCTTAAAAACTTTACGATTAACTAGATATGTAGGTACCAAAATAGTTCTTATGTCATTCGCATAAAAAACACGATGTGTTGACAACAACAAAATTTGGAAAAATTTAGCTGACTTTAAAATTATACACTGACCGTGTGCATTCTCGTGGGTATATTAGGAGTTTAACTGCGATACCTATCGCTATTCGTTCGACATTATTTTCAAATTATGCTACTGGGCGACTACATATTCAAATACGTCGTAATTTCATTATTTCTTTCAGGCCGGAATAAACAGTTTTCATACGAACGACCACAAGAAGTTGGTGGGAACTTTTTATCATCCCGAGTGGATCGGTCTGGAGAACGATATGTCTGATGGCGGTGCAGTCAATGGTGGCGATTGTGACAACGACGGCGAATACGATGGTGGTGATGCAAACGAAACACCCGAAAGTTTCGATGCCCGTTACCATTGGTTCGATTGCATTTCCATCTCACACATCTGGAATCAAGGCAACTGTGCAGCCGATTGGGTAGGTAACAAAAACTCGTTCATCTATATCGATATAAGTATACTCTACGTAGATAGGTGTTCACGGAAACGGCACAACGTGGTGGGTGGAAATTTCAAGTGGGTAATAATTTGTGGTGGCATTTTGATCATAGATAGATAAGGACATATTATTATTATAATACCTATCGCGCTGGGTGCCGAAATACCTAAAGCCTAAGGCCCTAGATGTGAATGATATCGTCTTAGAGATCGTCTATATATAGATGGTACTATATGACTACCAACTAGTATAAACCCAATACTTTCCAGTTCTTTGAACTTATTGTTACCGGAGATTTTCTGTTCTGACAAATTGTTTCCCATAGATCTCCGAAAAATTAATTTCATTCGAAATGTAGGTACCCGCTCGTCTTACTACCACTGAGATCTGACGAGATACAATTTGTGATTTGCCATTTGCCACCGTGGAAACAACACTCTCGTGGATTTATCAAAATATACCCACCCTTTTTATACGCAGGAACTGTACCACGAATCATTATTTAGGTTATGATATGGATTATAACTCAGTCGCGATCACTCGAACTTACTCAAATGAATAATATCTGATATCACAAATCTGAATATCTGAAAACATACACTCGATAATAATGTATAATATTTCAAGTATTTCTAAAAAAAAAATTTTTTAAATAAGCAACATTCCGAAACAAAAAATATCATAGACAGGTACAAGTACCAATTAAAGATAAATTGTATATGAGGCATCTAACTGCTACATAATAATAATATAATAAAGTATATAGTTAATTCAACTTATATTGTTATCAGTTATATACTAGGCGTATATTATTTTTTTCCATTTGATATAAAATAAATTATAAAATAAACTTTACACTTAATAAAAAGGTACCTAATTAAAGATAAACAGCAAATATGATTATTACACAGAACATATTGTCCACATTCGTAGCTTGTAAATTAATTTACTATACATTTATTGGAATATCTTACAAAATTTTAAATTATTAACTAGAATTTATAAGAGTAATATATTGACTGTCTAAATCTGGTTGTATTTAAAAGTCTAATATTTTTAATGGTTCTAATACGTATTGAATTATGAATTCATTAATCATTTTTCGAGTTTTTCGACTGAGCCAACAATTTTTTATCGAAAGTCATTTTAAAAAAAACTTATAAAAATAAGAAATTTCTTATGTCTATAAATAGCTCAAAAAGAGTCAAAATATTTTTTAAATGTTGAGGAGTATAAGAAATGTTTTTATAAACAGTCGGTGATAATTTCAAATATCTACGATTATTTTTTTTTAGAAATACACCAATAACCAATGTTTTGTCAAAAACTGGCTCAAAAAAAGTTGGCAAAAATTAGCATTTTTGAATGGAAATCACGCGTATAACACCAAATAACGCCGTAGTTACCTTCTGTATTATTCGAAGTTATACACAATTTCCTTTCAAAAATGCTAGTTTACTTTTTTTAATTGAATGAAAATAATTTGTACCTACTTGCATTTCTGGTTTGATTGTGTCTGTTAGTTAATAGGCGATAGCACAATAAAATAGCTTTAAAATAAAATAAAATTAAGATAATAAGTTGAAAAGTTCTAGGGCACATCAGCAAATGTGCGGTAAGTTCGATTTTGTTTAAAAAAATTGAATCGCCCATGACCAAAAACTAAAATATTACAAAACCTATTTATAGAAGTTTTTTCATACCTATACCATTGCATGTATGACCCCGGTCGTTCACTTCTTCCCAGAACACATTGTATAATATACTATATAATTATAGTAAGATAATACTAATTATAGTAGGTATTTCGGACTTCAGTATTTGTTTTCTGAACGACAAACTTTATATTCCTTAGGACATATTTTAATTGTTTTCACCGCAAACCAATAAGTAGTGTCACACCATCACGGTTAACGGTAATGAATAGCAAATTCAATATTGAGAATACGTAATTGACAGTGATTTAACCTCACCACTTAACCACTATATTAGGTAGGTACAATATTTAAATTTAATTTGTAAAAACTCTTATCCATTCAGGCGATTTCTGTGACTTCGGCGATGAACGATCGCATATGTATCGCATCCAATGGTAGCATTACTGCCCTTTATTCGCCACAAAAACTAGTTTCCTGTTGCGAAGACTGTGGTAACGGATGCAGCGGAGGATATACTGCAGCCGCTTGGAGATATATACTAAAAAAAGGAATCGTTACTGGTGGCGACTACGGAAGTAACGAGGTAAGTATACTAAATACTTATAAGCTTATTATAATATAATATTTATATCTGTTAGACGCGCAAATTAATTCTTCGTTTGTAACGATTTTGGAACCTGCAGTTTATTTAGAATTCACTAATAAAATTTCCTAGGTGAAACCTAATATTTGAAATAATAAAGTTGGGATTTTGGTATATTTTCTCCCCCCCCCTCCTACAATAGTATTGAATAGCTGATGCAGAAGTCTACTCATGGGCTTCCTGCTCCATAGTTCGCTGCCGAGACCTTGGTGTGCCCAGATCAGCGGTGGTGGACAATGGACAAGAGAGGAGAAAGAAGAGCAAGTGCAGATGAGCAGAAGCAGATTTCTAAATCGACTATTAAATACTACTCTCCCTTCACTCTTTAACAAAATAGTGGTGTATAAAAACACTGACCATTAAAAATATTCATAATTTTAAGACATGGAAATTCAAAAAGTAGCAGCTTTTGAGACGAGGAAAGTCTCTCATAAATTTTGTAATAAATAATATTTATTAGTTTATCGGTATTTTTTTAATAAGTACATTTTAGCAAATATTTTTAAATCATTTGTTAAATGATATTCTACTACTTAAGCTAAAAAGCATATTAAAATCATGGGTACCTATTATTTTATGGTAAGGCACTAAGGCCGTAAGGGATACATTTGATTAAATGGCACTCGTCAAAAATCAAAACAATGTTTTGAACCAGGACCGCCTACAGCGGTCATAATATGATGACTAATAATCATACAAAATGTCTCCTTATCTTCACTAAAATATTAATATAGGGCTGTCAACCATGGCTCGTGCAGCCATGCAACGCATCCACGACGGCCGCCGATCCAAGTTCAGTACTCGGTCCCCACGGCATGTGCGGTGGCGGTCCGACGACCACTCCGAAATGCGATCTGAGCTGTTACAACCCACGGCACAAGGGCAAATACTTAAACGAAATCATCAAAGGTTCGAGAGACGATTAGATAAGATAATTATCGCGCATATTATTTACTATAATGTACAATTGTGCATATTTTGTTGTTCGAGACAGCCAAGAAAGTTTTTACGTTCGACGGGTGTTCAGCGAGGAAAAACCTGAGAAAACACGGTCCATACGTAGTCACGATGCGAGTTTACGAAGATTTTCTAGCTTACAAATCTGGTATAAATTGAAAATGAAATACTACAATAGTGAATATAATATACCTATAGGTATATTATATTAAGCGCGTATTACGTAATGTACTTACAACCTAATGTATTACAACTTTTAATAGTGAAGATGTATAGTATAGGTACCTATTTATTACCAATATTACTATTTAGGTATACAAATATAATATTTTCTTATGTTTCAATATTTCGTTTACAGCTCACATTTTACATTCTAACTCGGTTAAAAAAATAATGTACCTATGGCTAGGTACCATTTAGGCATCTACCTACCTGGGTATATATGATTAGGCAGATTTCAGAATCCAGGTAAGTTCTGCAATTCTGCATACTATAATATCCCCAATGGCTGAAAACCTAATGATTTTATTATTTATTCCCAACCCTGCAGTCGGCGGGTAGGTATCTAAAGAGTGCCTAAAGAGTAGGTACTTACCTAATAAGTACCTAGTGAGTAATGAGTAATAACTAACTACCAATAGGCAATAATTAAATCAGGAAGGTACCTAATACGCAATAATTATACCAAGTAGGTACCTAATAGCCAATAGGGTATATTAGGTTGTAAGTATTATTAGAATGTTAGGAGGTTAATCTAGTTTTATTTTTAAAACAGGTGTTTATCATCATGTCACCGGTGATTATTTGGGGCTGTTGTCAGTTCGGATGATCGGATGGGGTTTGGAAGGAGGACAAGCGTACTGGTTGTTAGCTAATTCATGGGGAACTTCTTGGGGTGACAAAGGATTTTTTAAAATAAGACGCTTCGTAAACGAATGTTGGATTGAGAATTTCAGATACGCCGGATTACCAAAATTGTGATGTACCTTCCTCGTTAATTAAATTAAATAAGTATTATAATAGTTAGCTACTGGCTAATAATACTGAAACACTGAATATGTCATCTATTAACCTAATAAATAATGATTTACCGACACTCAATATATTTTTTAGGTGAATACACAATACCTACGTAACAATGAAATACAGGACATTTTTAATGCTTTTTTTTTTAAATTATTATTATTACAATACATTAGAAATACATTAGAAAACCTAATAAATATAGAATGTCATAAACGCCTATTAATAGAAGTAACATTCCTGATTATTAAATACCTAGGTAGGTACCTATATGCAAATGTAATGAACATTATAATTATAAACGACAGAAGTATCTTTTTTGTCAATTGTACTTAAAATCTACTGTTCTCCATAATATAATTCTGTTGTACACCTGATTAATTAATAATTATATGTAACTAAAAATTTGTTGATCCTTCAGCTGCCTAGAAATTGCAATTCAGAGCTTTTGACTACATAATTTTGAAATATTAATATATTATGTTTCTTTATAAATACAGATAAGAAATTTTTTTTTTATTGAAATTTTGCTATGAAATACCTTTTCAAAAAAAAAAAAAAAATATTATTTCAATTCCAACTCACCAAGTGAATAACAAGTCCATTGCAAGGTAATTTGCATTACTCTTATAAAAAAATGTATATGTAAAGTTTGATGTTAATTTGAATAACTTAATAGGTACAAAAATAATAATTGTAATAGCAATTTATTTATCTTGATTCTTTAGTTTTGATATATTATTTCCAAATACTAAATAAAAGCATTGTATAATTAAACCACTTTGGTATTTATTATAATAATGAACATTATTTAAATTACTTCATATTTTATATTGTCAGATGACAGATAGCGCTGAATACATAATATTATAAAACAAAAAAATGTATGTACATTGACAAAGTAATAATAATAATATCAGTGACAAATAAAAGCAATTAAAATTATTATATTTAAATAATAATATAGAGGTGATACTAGTATATTTTTATACCACATGAGTAAAAAATTATTGCACCCCATTTAACAATACCTATATAAAAATTAACTTATCATTAGTTTTAATACCTGTTAAGTCAGTAATTACACTGCAAAATTATGAAAATATAGATACTATGTTTAAGAGATATACAACTGAAGTAGTATTCTCATTTTAACTGTATTGTAAGCTATGTTTACGGTTAACTAATATTGTAATGTATTTAGAGTAAAAAATATATAAGTACAAGTATTCACATTATATAATGTATTGTAATGATTTCAGTAATGTGTTGGTTAATTATTATTGTGAAAATTTAATATTACGCTGTTAAATTCAAATTAAATATTATGAGTATATTTTTTGGAACCACTACAGCGAGACATTGCAAGTATCTAAGTTCAAAATTATCTACATTGATTGTTGTAGATACCTACTGGCATTATTGCATTAATATTATTAACTTGAAGTTCGTGTTATTTTTGTATGATGTACAGAAACTTCAAAAACAATCTAGTACCGCTAATAGACTACTTCCTCCAGTTGTTTGTTTTCGGGAGGTTAATAACAAAAAATTAAACTGATACGGCACATTGTTTATCATATAACCTATATTATGAGTGTTAAAACAATAAATGTCAAGAAAAAATTTGAAACTGCAGAAGAAAAAAAGCATACTTAACATTAAATATGAATAAACCTTATTCTATGGTGTGAATTTATGTTTGGTTATTCAGCAGTACAAGGTAGAGCAAGCTAACCATTTTTTTAACTCCTTTAGTTCAGTTAATATAGAAAAATTTAATTTAAATTTAAATTTAAAAGTTACTTTTCTTTTTTTAAAACTTAAGTTACAACTTAACTAGAAAATAAATAAAACTTGAGTTGATTAAAAATCAGTTACTTTTTTATCATATAGGTACAATTAAAAATTAGACCTTTTTTTAAAGCTCACAAATAATGAAGTAATTTAATAGAGGTCTTATGATTTTAAATAAGGTCCATAACTATACTAAATTATAATTACCAAATTAATTATTAGAATATATATAACTATATTTAGTCAATTATCAACACTTATTATAATATCAAATATTATTCAATTCGGTTGTAATTCTATCTTCTATGAATTAATAAAAATATAATGAGTAATAATATAGCTGTTAATAATTTATCATATACATTAATGAGTATACAAATGTATATGGGAATATGGGATACTGAGTAAATAGTTATATTTCTCTTTTCTCTCACCCCTATCATTTTTCTGTTTATAATATAGTATAACATTCTCTGTGAAAATGCAATAATAAATACCATAATTATAAATTATTATTTATTACTTATTATATTATTTATAAATAATATTTGATACTTCCAATTATTATAATTTTTTTTTTTATAAAATTAACTTTTACAAAATGAACTATATTATAAATCTGTGGCTTTAGGAAAAATTAAATAACGTGACAATAATTTAACTGACACATAAGTTTACTTTGAAAAAAAAGTATGTAAATTATGTAACTTGGTTAAAAAAACTTTAAGTTTTTAACTCGTTAATGCACAGTTTTACAAATAGAGTATTTAACCATTCAAATGATTATAAAATATTGTATACTTATATTAAGTACAAATTTCAAACAAACATAGTACACCAAACACCATTACGGTGACCATGACATTGAAGTACACTGGCATCAATTTAATAACAGAGATACTTTCCCCTGTTTTGCTTAAAGATAAATAATGGCATATCGGTAACTGGCATTGGTTTTTTACAAGATTTTATAGATACACAAGTGAGATTTGGAAAATCCAAATTATTTTCCCATTTGTATTATTTATAAGTTATAACCGTAGTTATAAACTTATACAATAACCAGACATTTCAATTGTGCAAATCAACCAGAAATTGTAAAAAAAAAATATATATATTATACAGAGTAGATATTAAATATTTTCACTTTAGAATATTATTTACATTTTATTTTTAATATATTACAATAATTTATACTTACTTTGTTTAATATATTTTATACACATTTGATTATCTACAAAAGGAATTTTTTAAATCATCATATAAAAAAATAATAACAACAGGTGTTTATTTGTTCTTCAATTGACTGCATATCCACTCCAGACCTTGATACAATCTGCAAGATAAATAGTATCAACATTTTTTTTTCAAAGTTATACTACAATTATCAACACAATCACCTACCCTTCACCAGTCAATGCACAACAAGCTTGGATATGCCACTGTTGTTTCTTAATGGAAGTCAGGTTTAAATGTTTACTGATCTCTGCAGCGGTTAATGCACCTTTCATGTCTTGTTTGTTGGCATAAACAAGAACGGCAGCTGAAGATAGTTCTTCATTGTTCAACACCTTATAAAGTTCTTCACGACTCAAATCCAGACGACTGCGATCTGTTGAGTCGATGACCACAATGACAAACTGAAACACACATACAAGCAATAAATTAAAAATTTCAACACAGTTGATATAAATGTACGAGTATTTTATCTCGATATTTTCCATAAATAAATCATAGACGTATCATAAGCAATTTAGATTTTCATGTCATAAAATACATTTATCATACACCCTAAAACATGCTGACTGGTAGAAATTGCTTCAATTTTACCTTTTATTACAAATAGTGCGAGTTAACATGTAATTATTAGGCTACTTAATATAAAAACATTAATGCATAGGTTCCTACTGAATTCTAATTTAAATATAAAATATTATGTAGTAAGGAATAGGTACAAGTTTTTTTTCGACACTTCCTGAATTGAATATAAAATAAATGAAGGTCAAATGCTTAGCTTCTAAACATTAATTTAATCACTCTTGATCCCTTATTCATTATTTATAAAATATATGTATGGCCAAATATAATTGGTAATCAGTATTTAATCACACATCATTTATTAATTGATTAAATATAACAATTATTAAATAATACTTAGAACAACCACACATAAACAAAAAATGTCATCCACTACTAGCCAGGATATTGTGATGTTGCATATTATGTTAACAATACATAACACAATATATTCCAGCCAGCAACCAAACATAGTGGATACCAATTTTCCTATATGATTATATTTCCTTATTGACTATTTAGAAAATGATAAATAATTGTACAAACATTTATTTTACCAAATTTGAAATATCTATGAATAATAATATAGCTAAAATACATATTTTATTAAAATTGATTACAGTACCTACCAAACGGCAAACCTTAAATGATTTTATTTTTACAAAAGCTTTTTTGATGTAGGTACTTTAGTAAGTAGTTAAGTACTAAGTATACAGGTACTAAAAATAAGTCCAGAAATTTCAGTTATTTTCTAACACAAGTGTAGGTAGCATTAGGATTAAGCATAATAAATAAATATTAAAATAGAATAACACAAATATTTGCAATTTCAGGTTTTATTTCATTCCCATGAAACTATATTCTTAGTTTAGTAAATAAAACTGAAATGTCTATAGGTAACTACTCTTCATAATCTTGCTGAGCTAAACACTTCACATCTTTTTTTAGAAAGGTTCTATTAATGAATAGATTTCTTTAATACCTATTTCAGCAAAACTACTTTACTTTATGGGAAACATGATTATGGTTTTGTAATTACAATGGAAATTTAATATTATGAACACCTATTCAAATATTTAAGTACATATTATTAAAATGATTTCAAGATTGAAAATGGAGTTTGCGGATTAATGCATACCTCAGTGTTGCAGTAGTAGGTGGACCAAGCGGCTCTAAGGGACTGCTGTCCACCCAGATCCCACATTATGAAATGTATGTTATTCCATATCACTTCTTCAACGTTTGAGCCAATAGTCGGTGAAGTATGTACGACTTCGTTCATTAGGAACTGATACAATATGGTAGTTTTGCCCGCATTGTCCAGGCCAATTATGACGATTTTGTGCTCTGCAACAACACAGAACCATACAATTATGAAAGCAGAAATGACACATGAATCAACCGCCATGTGGCAGCAGCATTTAAAAACAAACATTTACCTTCGGTGCCGAAGTAACTCCATATTTTTGAAAACAGGAGGCCCATGGTAACCGTGTGCAAGACGAATTGATGGGGGTGCTGCGAACAAAACGTCACAAGCGCGAAAAATTAATAAAAATCAGACACGCATTGACAACATGGGGCTGCCGATTGAGACATACTACATTAGACAACTGCTGGACTACATGGACAGAGTACAGAGGCAATCAAAGTACGCCTCGATTTCGGAACTGTTCCCACGCTGTACTATATAAGCCACACATCGCTCTACTTCGGTGATAAGCAGATTATGTACAATGGTACCTACCTAGACACTCACCGATCTCCGGCCGCAGACCACAGAAGGTACGTGTTTTGGAGAACTGTTGAACTCGCCTCGACGTTCGGGTCCACAACGAAAACTCGCAAACGACGATACAGCGCGTGCTACGATTTCACTGCACTGGTGAGAGCGAAACGACAACTGTCACTGCTGTGAATGATTGTAATATTTGAAATAATATTATTATCCGACGTCGTGTACTCGCTGACGGAATACGCACACGCACGGCGGTCGCGTAAAATATCGTACCGCAGCGGGTGTCGGATTTCAGCTGGTCGCGACGCACGTTCGGCACCTCCAAGGTACGGAGGTCATAGCTGCCGCTGCTGTTGCTTCTGCCGCCGTCGGTGCCGCCGCAGCACTAATTTTCACGGCCGTCGTTTGGGCTGCAGGCGGTGCAGTGCGCGACCACATCTATATGACGTTAATAATAATTAATAATAATGAGAATTGAGTAAGCGAACGACCGACCGACCGACAGACTGAGTACTGACCGACTGACCGACTGAGACTGACGGATGAGAGCGAACTGCCGGACAACACTAACAAACGGCAGGACGGCAGGGGCATACGGCACGACTGGACGCCCGGACGCGATCGCGGTGACGCGTTTTCACACTTTCACACGACAGTAGGGAAAATACAATAGGTACCTATTGCAACAATTATTATATTTTATTATTTAAGGCTGCGACATGTTAATTGTTAATAATAATTAATAATATGCATCAATAACAACAACAACAATAACAACACGGAACACACATTCGCGGTTTATACCAACATACCACTAAAGTTAGGAAACAGGTCGCGAAGCCTACAGTGATAACCTTTGCACGCCACTGCACGGATTCAGCTGCTGCTGCAGCAAACGCGCCTGTACGCCACTGTGCGTGGTTAATCGCTGGTGTTTGGAACTTAGAAGTGAAAGTTGTGTTGGTGGGGCGATTAATGGGAGCATAGTACAGAAAGACTATTAATTCTTTGTTCGACTACGTGCGTTATCGCTACGGCCTCCTACCAGCCTGCTCGTCTTCCACATCTAAATAGATAACAGTATAAATTTATTATTACCTTCTTATCTATCTCAATTTACTACCACTGATAACGTGCGTGGTGCAATCGCGCTAATTTTGATGCACAGAATAGATCAAATCAGACGTAATAAAATATATTATACAATTATATAAGTATACCTCATTCATTTATATTGATTACTTTAGTTCCTAGGTTTCTACTTGCTAATAGGTATTAGGTACCTATTATATAGTTATTACTTGTAATATTATTCTTTATTCTCATACAAGTGTTCAAGTGTTAATAGTTATGTAGGTAGGTGCTCAATATCAATTATTAGGTATAGGAATATAGTAGGTAGGTAGCTGTTATATTTATTGTTGGATGAAAAATAAAATATTATTTTTGTTACTACCTAGGTAGTCACCAAGACAATAACTTGGTACATAATACGTCACTTCCTGCACGTGTTCCTTTGCTTATTAGATAGGTTGTTATAATTATAACAGGGTACTAAGTAGGCACATTATAGTACAAATAGTACAAAATATGCACAATACGATTATTAATAAATATAGGTAGGTGGATGTTACATAATTTTTTTTTTATAAATACCAACTATTAAAATAGTTAGTATACTGTTACTTGATAGTAGCCAATAAGTATCTACCAACTAGTGGTAGCAGTGGATTTTAGGTCACCCTTTGATTTTTTTAATATGCGAATGGATATATAAAATGAATACAATTCAAAAAACATTTAGATATACTTATTGTATAACTTGTTAATGTAACCCCTCCCATTCAAAATATCTGTGTGACTGTATACGCCAATGAGTGGTAAACTGTTATATTATGTACTGCGATTTACAACGGATTTGTGTTACATAATACCAGCTATCGTGCACCTATTTGTATTCTTACTTTTCAGCTAATATTATGTATACCCTGAGAAAAATTCAACATACTTATAATATATTATTTATTTTCATATAATGACTATAATTTTCAATTACAGGGAAAATGTATAACAAAATATATAACCACTCTGATATGTACAGTATATTGTATATACAGCATATAGGTAGATGTCCAGCGTATAAGTACCTCATTATTGAGTAAGTGACTGTAATAAACGTATTAAACTAGAATTCAATGATTATAAATTATTGTACATTATGAATACAATGAAAAATGATTCTGAATGGAGATGGTTTAACTTTTGGGTAACCTTGGTTACTAAAGATTGATATAGGTAATAATAGGTACCTACAATTTTTTTTTAATTTTTACTTTCTACCTACTAACGTTATAAATTAGATACAACTTGCTAGATACGAGATATCAGAAATACATCTCTCGAAGTTGGTGATCGGAGGATTTTTCCCTACAAGAAAGTACTTTCAGACAAAAAAGAACTAGCTTCATAATAAGATCAATACATTCACATCATTTCTCTACATATTAAACCCATATTTTTTTTATAATTATTAAACCAAAAAAATCAAGGAAGAGTAAATTATCCTTACTAAAATTATTCTACTGTACACCCCTCGATAATATCCTGCTCATGACACATGCTACATGCCTATTTAGATATAATTTGATTTGTTTGATAAGTTGTTTCCTACTACGTTCGAGGGACTAAGTTAGACACTGGTTTCAATTTCATTTAGAATTTAGTAGTTTAATCGTAGTTGTATAGTAGTTATTAGATATATTATAAATTATAATTATATAATAACAAGTTACACACCAAAGAAAATTATTTATTTATTTATGGACTTATAGCCTGAATATGACCTGAAAACTAATAATAGGTGGACATATACTTAAATTGTGACCTATATTTACCAAATGGCTACTGCTGTTGTTGTATATCCTACTAAACAGACGACTGTGAACAGTTCCATACGTACATGATAATAATTAATAATTACTAATTAGTATATACTATATATTTATACTGTATAATTCATAATATTATAAAAGACACTTTATAATTATTCAGTTTTACACGTTATGTACACCATATTTTGTATTTTATCATTTAACAAATTACATAATAAATAATTATAACACCAACGATATTATATAAAAACAATATAAAGGTTGATTCATCAAGCATATTCACAGCTCATCTCCTTTTTCACTGTAATTATACATTTATTCAAATTCTGATTTTTAAAATTGTCCTTTATTAGACCAATGATCAAATTTACATACCTACACTTAGATTTATTCACAAAATTTAAGGAGTATCCTATGTCCTATGGCAATACAAACGTCTTTCTTTATCAAATAAAAATCGATCTTTTTTACATTAAATTTTTAGATAGCAAATCGCCGGAACCCCCTCAATCTTCATCTAAAACCTCTCCTCCTGAACGTTCCCAGGTGACCCTGGCCCGCGTTTAAAGAGTAGCTGATGCCGGGTAATAGGAAAAAAAGGCAATTGAAAAAAAAGCAACGGAAAAAAAAGCAGTAAAAAAAAAGCAAACGGAAAAAAAAACAAATGAAAAAAAAGCAAACGGAAAAAAAAGCATTTGAAAAAAAAGCTAAAGGAAAAAAAAGCAAACGACGCACATTTTTGTTTTTTTTTTTAAAAAGAATTTTAATAACTCAAGATAATTACAATATTTTACTTAATCAGTGAGAAGTGTAAAATATATACGTGGTTTTTTTGTAGCTTAGCCCTTTCCTCCTTTTCCCTATCTTCTCCCCCATTAAAAGGTTTTATATTATTTATTAATTATTTTTTTTAACCATTACTTAATATGTTATGTATAGCAAACCATTTTAAGGAGAGAAGCAAAAAATGTTCCTCCTTTAAGTATAATAATATGTAATAGTTGCCTATTTACATACAATTTAGTTAAAAGCTTGGATGTGATTTATTATGATTGTGGCGGTCCAGTTTGACTTAATATGTAATATGTAGGTACTACGGACGCTCGTCGAAGCTCGTGCCGCTTTCCCCGACAAATGATTAGAAACAACGTGGCACTTGGTCACTAAATAAGTGATTATTTGATATTATATACCTCCTATATGACTCGTCACATCGTAAAGGACAACAATTGACAAATGATACGACTATAATAAAAATGTCAAAATCATATTTCAAACTTATCTTATAATGATTCAAAGACAGATAATGAGATAGGTAGGTATTTAGGTTTTCAGGTTTTCGATAATTGATAAAATATCAACAGTAATATTATATTGGTATTTTTGCAATAATATGTTAGTACGTTGTTATGCTGTGTTCTCGAATGTTCTATTATTTTACCAGCAACAATGGAAATAATTAAATCTAACAAAAAAAATGACAAAGTTTGTCTTGATGGTCATATGTACACATTATACTACGAAACTAGTAAAACAATTAAATGGCGATGTTCTAAAAAGTCTTCATTAAAGTGTCCAGCAGTTTTAAGTACGGATAAACAAATAACCGAATATGAAAAAATTCATCGTCATAATCATTTACCAAATCGCAAGGAAGTTATGGTAACCAAAGCGTTGATGAATATGAAAGAAAAATCATGTAAGTACATATATAAATATTATATTATATTATATTATATAGATAATATATAATATATACCTAGTATGTTAATTAATTGGATAGTCATAACATGTCATAACTCATTAGTAGTGTTTCCAATTGCATTAGTATTTTTTTCTATGAATGTCGATAAAACTTTTTTTGTCGGGTAAAAAAGCTTGAAAATTTAATACAAGGTTCCTACTAAATTGTTACTATGACATTTGAAAAATATTCAAGATCTTTGTCACAGTTTTTATTTATAAGTATTTAAAGTTCAAATTTTGACAAAATACGGAAAAATCACGAAAATGAGCAAATTATATTGAGTTGAGAATAAAAAAGCTAGTCAATAGTTTTTTTTTACATTTTTCTGGAAATGTTAACAATATTCTACATATTTAAAATTATTTTGCCTAATATTCATGAGCGTTTATAAGTTCAAATAATAATATTATGTAGATTGTAAACATAAAATATTTTTTTTATAAATACATACAGCCACAACAACTACAAATCTTGTTGAAATATTTGCCAATGGTGTATCAAAATTGGATAAATCAGCAAAGGCTCAAATGCCATCTGAGGATACAGTCAAGAGAACTTTACGTAACCACCGGTCAAAAGGAAATCCAATCGATCCAAAAAGCTTAGAAGACTGTATAATACCACGTAAGTAGTTATTATAATATGATAGTTAAGATTATTTTTAGTATTTTAAATCATTTTGATAGCCACCTGGACGATAAATTCTGATGGACATCGTTTTTTATTGTATGACAATGGAATCGTTGACGAAAATGGCAAATGTAATGCTGATGAAAGAATTGTCATATTTGCAACCGATGAAGTATTATTAAATCTTGCTAAGTCTTCAACTTGGATGATGGATGGAAATTTTGCTCTAGCCCCAGTGATTTTTCAACAACTTTATGTTATAAGAGTAAAGGTAAATATTTATATTATAGTATTATAATATTTTTATAATATTCAATTTAAATTTAAATTCAAGCCTGGATTAAAAAAAAAAAAAAAAAAAAAAACAAAATTGTTGGAAAACATAGTTAGTTCATTATCTATAGTAATTTTTCGTGGTATAAGATTGAGAATAATTTTGTATTATATATTTTGGGGATAAAGATAAGCCCCAAAATCAATGGGCCCTGGGACAGTGCCCCCTTGCCCCCCCCCCTTAATCCGGGCTTGTTTTAATTTAAATATTTATAGAAACTATAGTACTTCAAAACATTGTTTATAAAGTAAATCCTCAATCGACAGTCACACATAAAATATTTAATATAAACCAATTTAATATAAACATATTTTTACAAAATAGAATATATTAATATGTTAAGCTTGTAGTGTTATAGTGGTACTTATTATTAGGTACTTAAATTAATTTAGCTTTATTTTTATATAGATAAATGATATATTTGTTACATCTGCTTTTTGCTTACTTCAAAGAAAAACACAATCAACTTACGAAGTAATGTTCAAAGCCATTATCTCTGAGTGTGAAAAGAGAGACATTTTTCCTGATCCATCTCATATTCATGTAGATTTTGAAAAGGCCATTATTCAAGCTATTCGTAATGTTTTTGGTGAACATTCAGAAGTTAAAGGTTGTTATTACCATTTAACACAAAGCACGCATAGGAAAATCCAGCAGCTTGGTTTGGAAAATTTGTACCGTGAAAATGATGAGTTCATGTTATTTTGTGGACAAGTTGATAGTTTGGCTTTTTTGCCGGTATCTGACATATTTGAAGGAATGTCTCATTTACGTAAAATCATGCCCGAAGAAGCACATGACTTGGTGGAATATTTTGATCAAACCTACGTAAATGGGACATACAGACGTATTGGCCAAGGAAATAAATTGAAATTCCGAAAAGTACCACCTCTTTTTCCACCTGAAATTTGGAATGTACACGAAAGTACATTACATAATATCGAGCGTACAAATAACCAAACTGAAGGTTTCAATAATCGATTTTCTAAGTTGGTAAGCCATAAGCACCCTTCTATTTGGAACCTCATTAAGAAAATGACACTGGAAGTTGCAGCCGATGAGACAAAACTCCAGCAACGGTTATTAGGCACAGTGCAACCAAAAAAAAAACTTAAGAAGTATGAAAAAATGCAATTCAATTTAAAAAAAATATGTGAAGAGTATAGAGATAAGCAACGTGATCTACCAAATTTTTTATTAGCCATATCTCATACCACAAGGTTTACACTATAAATTATATTATGATAAATTTATGTTTTATATTGACGCAATATTAATCCAATATGCATTTAATTTTATACTTGAAATTTTATTTTAACTTATTAGGTGTACATTTTTGCTATACTTATACGTTATACACTTATGCCTGTAGGTACCTATGCCTTTTTTTCATTTGCTTTTTTTTTCCTTGTGCTTTTATTTCATTTGTTTTTTTTTCTTTTGCTTTTTTTTCCTTTTGCTTTTTTTTCATTACTTTTTTTTCCGTTGCTTTTTTTTCAATTGCCTTTTTTTCCTAGATTCCTGATGCCGTGACTTGCTAGTCGACTAACCACTACTGTCTACTATACCCATGTCATGGAAGTACTATTATTGAATAGTCTCTTCAAGCAACCCAACCAAACCATCTTATGTATCTTTTCATATATTATACTTATTGTAAAATATTTTATACAGATTACACGAATTATAAAATATGACAAAAAGAAAATTGTTGTATGCCTACATAATTTTTATTTTTTTTGCAAATGTTGACGACTTCGGAATTCAAACGAGTTATTTCTGATTTATTTCACTTATTGTATTATATACTAACCCACTAAAGATAGAACTAATATAGATAGAAATCCATAATAATGGTTTCACATAAAATATAAAGTAAATTTAATATTGAATATAGTACTTATTATCGAGCTAATTCAATTTAATATTAATATTACTAATAAGAAATGACTATAAAAAAATTTTCAAATTATAGCCCCCATATATTTCTAATTTATCATTATAATTTATAAACAATATTTATCCTGATAATACAAAAAGTGTAAGAACAGAAAAACCACTCGTTCAAATTTCGATTTTGATGAATACATCAAAAACATCAGTTGCCTGACAAATTACAGTAAAAAGAGTGGTATCATATGAAAAAAGGTTTCTATCAATACAGAGCACTTCTTAAACATCAGGGAAAATCCAAGTATTTTAAAATATGGTCCCTTAAGTTGGTATTCCTATTTTAAAACTCCAATTATCTGATTTTGAATAAATACATTATCAAATGATATAAAGAGGGAACTGAAGGAAGTAGTTAACCGCTCTGCTTGAGAGCCTTACTATTAATTGTATATGATTATCTAGACTCTCTATGCTCTGCTGTAACTGAGTCCTAATAGCCAACTGGCAACAGGAAAACTAATAGGTCTTCTGTATATGCGGGTGCCTTAGTACTTATTATTTATTAACTCTTTATTTTTAATAGTTACGTCAAATTTAATGTTATTGGGTCGCATTAAATTGACAACATTAAAATATGAAAGTCTATTTTCTTTTTAATTTTTACAAATATAATTTTCACTTTAAAACGATTTAAGCCACGCCAAAGTAGTCGTGGATATAATATGGTACCTATATAGGTAGGTTTACCTAAGTAAATCACAATATCGAAAAAATTAACCAATTTGACTATTTTTCGGTTACAAAAATAAAATATCCATACGATTATACGGCATACACGTCAAACGAATTCGGTTCATTTGTCTTTGATCGTCTTTTGAAGATGATACAAATTGCATTACATTATGATGTGTATGACACTATGACTTAGCGGAGTGTCCTTGTTCCATTATCAGCATATTATAATATTAGTATCTAACACGCGGTTCCGGTTTCTTGGAGCTGCGAGAAAGTGGAAAACTGTGAAAGTGATGTACCTAATGGCTGTACTATATTATAATGTAAAATATAACAAACGCGTATAATATGGATATTAATAATTATAGTAATAGTGTGTTCTCGGCTCGAATTCCAATTCGCGGGAAAAACTACAAAATAATTCTGAGCATGCCGAACCTACATATTGTGCTCTTATTCCTTCTTACAAATTATGTACAACCGCGAAACTGCGTTCAGCTGAACCAATTTTTGTATGGTCACTTTTGCAGACCGTTGACTTTTTCTTAATTTAATCACATCAATTGCACAGTGGGCTGGTGTTATCTAATGTACCCCGGGCCGGTACAAAATAATTCACCTGGTATAATATTATTATTGTTGACATTTTTTTCAGGGCCTCTTCTATCTAGAACACGTTTTTAGACCACATAATCCACTCCTCTCATAAGTCATAACTCAACCTTAAATGCTTATAAGTTATAAGTTATAACGAAATAGAGTACGTACTTTAATGCAAAATGCATTTTTTTGGGGAAAAGTTCCCGGCAATGCTTTTTAAGTGCAAGATTCCTTTCATACTCGTAGATCAGAGAATTTATAACTCCTTAACTTTTATTTTGCATTTTTATCAGTTTTGGTGTTTTTTGAACAATTACTATTACAATTTTCAAGTTATTTTTGATTATTCTTAGTCCACATTTATACATGATTTAGGTACATTTTTATATTTTAGATTAAATTTAAATGGTAATTTCAAAAAGGGGCATTATGCTGGCATTAGTGCATCACTTAGGTACTAAAGGCACCATACTATTTAGGGCATTATACTCTAAATATCATCTATGATTTGTCATTTGAAGTACAATATAAATAACAAAAAATTTATATTGTTTCAAATACATTTTAATTATAAAAACATTTAGATTTATTTCCTGTTTATTAATTTATTATGGTGATTGACGAATAGCCAAAATTCAAAAATAAAGTACCAAAGTCTAAAATTTTCAGGTTTTTTTCAACAATAGTGGGCCGAATGGGTCTCACTCCGCCCCTAGTAATTGGGTATAAAATACCCACCACCACAATATCTATCTATTCTTAATGTATAATATTATAACCTTCTGCACTATTGTTATTTTTTGTACCTACTTTTACTATATAGGTACGTTATGATGAAATTTTATATATAAATATAATATGTGGTAATACATATATAAAGAAAATAGAAAATGATAATGTACTAAAATTTTAAATCACATAGAAGCCTAACTCATTTTAAACCATTTCCGTATATTATATATCATGATGGTATTTGAAGGCGCTGCTCAAGGTTTCGTGTTTTGGACATTTTATTTTTTTTCGTCACTCGAATTATTTATCCACAATGTGTCTTCTCTATCATTATACAGTGTACACGCATATGAACATATTTATATACATAAATTAGGTACGAATTACATTTATTTACAAGCAGATGAAGGCATGAAACGTTATCTATACCTAGATATAACATAATATAATATATTATATTATATACATAGGTCATTAATGATAGTATAAATAGCTGTAAAAATCAAACCCCCGCGACTGTATAGTAGTATTTTATTAGTTTATTTTAAAATCAACGATATATTATGGATGGTGGTCGGATAGGTACCTACTTAATATTAGGTTATATTTACCTATGCTAGTACGGTTTAATAATATATTTGTGACTAATTCACTAATTTTATGAGTAATGACTAAAACGATAATGATGACTAATGATTTATACTTTATACCAGTGGAAAGCTGTTAATTAATACCAGTATAAAGTATGTTGGTTTTGAAAAGGTTACAAATACGAGTGTATATTTTGGTAAAAAAATAATAATAATACAAATATGCTCATTAAAGCATAATGTTTTGATAATCTTTGATTATTTAAAAAAAAAAAAGAATATTACGACGTCTCAAAATACCAAAAATATTCTTTTTTTGGTATTTTTAGACAACATTAGCATAATAATATTTCGACAATCAACTTTTGAACTTAAAAATCCACACTCTAAATATAACCTTGTACTTATAGGTGGTTTATAATGTTTATATATGTGATTATTCGAATATTATCGTACCATAGTGGCATAGTTATACAAGTGTACTGTGTATGTCTCGATATCTCACAATATAATATGTAGGTAACACAGCGGTCGAAGCATGATATTAATTATTTTCGTGGGGGTAGGTTATAATAAGTTATACTTATGTAAAATGTGTTGTGATTATATATAGTGGCTTAGTGCAGCGGGTGATCTACTTTTCCGCCAAAATCGACCTTTCCGTTTACCGCCAAGTCCGTTTACCGCCAGTACAAAAATATATATTTCCTTTTACCGCCACCACAAATTTCAGTTTATATATTTTGGTAACCCCTGGTTAACAACTGGCCATGTTGGCTCATCAAAGCCGCTGTCGATATAATGCGTCGTCGTCGATAACTCGAAAAAACATTTTATCACGTAGATAATATTTCACAATCATGGGTTTTCACTATTAATACAAAAGAGAGGAAAGATTATGTTCGAAATTCATGCGACAACTGACAATAAAGATAACGCTTGTCTGGTTTGATCTTTTATAGATTTTACGATACCTATAAAATTTTAGTTTGTGTTAAAGTTCGCGAAAAAAAAGTACGCTCCGCACAATGGAAAATATTATTGAAAGTAATCGTGGTAAAAAGCAGTTGATTTTAAAAAATTTTAAATTTCGAATTGGTTCATGTAATAAAGGACTTATTCGTTGGCGGTGTACAACTAAAAACTGTACCGCAAAAGTTTATACAGATGAAAATAATATCTGTATTAACAATACAGATACACCACTGCACAATCATGGCGAATATTCCAGCCAAGCATTGAAGAAGCAGGTGCTAAACACAGCATGTAAAAGAAAAGCTATTGAAAATGTAAGTACCAGAACAAAAAAAATTATACTCACTGAAATCGCACAAAATAGTAATTCATCAGATATAACCATTAACGATATAAATAGAATCCGAAAGAATATTTATGAAAACCGACGGAAAATTATGCCCCCAAATCCTACTAATATATCTGATGCTCACATCGTACTTAATTCAATTGACGTGAAAACCAAACAAAATGAAAATTTTTTGTTGGTCAATGACGAAAAAGAAAATATAATAATATTTTCGTGTGAAACAAATCTTCGATTTTTATCTACAGTTGATAATATTTATATGGACGGAACTTTTGATTATAGTGCTCGGTTTTTTTTACAATTTTTTTCGATTCATGGATATCTTAATGGTTACTATGTTCCATTAGTTTTTTGCTTATTACCAAATAAATGTAAACAAACGTATATTTATGTTTTTCGTGCAATAAGTAAAAAGTGCAAAGACTTGGGGTTAAATTTTTCTCCCACCAATATAACTGTAGACTTTGAAAGGGCTATAATTAATGCAGTTTCTGAAATGTGGACGCAAACCAAAATATCAGGATGCCGATTTCACTTGACCCAGTCTTGGTACCGTAAAATACAAGAAATTGGCTTATCAAGTGTGTATAAAGACGAGTCGTCTGAAATTGGTAAATGGTTACGTAGTATATTTGGCTTATTATTTCTAAATCCGGAAGATGTAAGTGATTGTTTCACCGACGACTTTATGAGCGAGTGTCCGATCGATGAAAGGCTGCAAAAGTTTGCTGATTATTTTGTAGAAACATATATTTCTGAAGATTGTATTTATCCTCCAAAACTTTGGGCACTTGCATCTTCAGAACTTACACGCACAACAAATGCCTGCGAGTCATTTCATGCACATTTTAAAAATAGTTTTTATCGACATTCGCCATCTATTTTACAATGGTTAAATGTTTTAGTCGATGAAGTTCAAACTGACGTTTATTGTAAAATAAGAAGCGTCGATGAACAAAAAACACCGCGAAACCAAATTTTAAGACGACAAAAAAAAAACCAGAATTTAATTGACCAATATAAAAGGGGAGAAATATGCCGATATACCTTTGTAAAATCAATAGCGTATAACTATATCAAATAATATATAAAGGATCATATATTTAATTAAAAATTGACTACCTAATTATTTCTGTCATTTTAAAAATCATTACCAATTATAACAAATAAATGCCTAAATGTTTGACTGTGATATCGTATTTTACGTAGTAATATTGACTTTTTTGTAATATATTATACTATATAATTTTAATTTTAAGTATCACTTGAATGTGTTTTTGTCAAAAAAAATCATTACTAATTATAATAAATAAATGCCTAAATGTTTGACCTACACAGTTAATGGAGAAAAAATATGATTGTGAACATAATATATTATCTACGTGATAAAATAAACGATATAATACTACATTTTAATTCTTTCAATCAGGGGTTACCAAAATATAAAAACTGAAATTTGTAGTGGCGGAAAAAGGAAATATATATTATTGCACTGGCGGTAAACGGACTTGGCGGTAAACGGTAAGGTCGATTTTGGCGGAAAACGGTGACGCCCAGTGCAGCTAGTACCTGGCTGGTGGCTTGCGGCCTTTTGTTTCTAATCAATGCGGTGACATTGCATACTTGTATGGCTTTTAATTTACAATTTTAGATTCTGAGCATTATAGGAAATGTAGGTATATTGATTTTACTTATTTTTTGTGTATGATACTTGTAATATGAAGTGATGTTTTGTAGCAGAAAATTTGCTAAAATCTTAAACTTTGAGAATGGTTTTTGGTAACAAATTTGATCTAGATGGTATTTTTTTTTGGGGGGGGGGGGAAGGGGTCAAAAGTCGGGATAGTTTTACCACGTTTATTTTAATATAGGTTTATGATAATTGTACATAAATATAAAATACTACAATTATTAAGACAGTAAATAAAGTATTTTAATAAAGCTTCTAAGCTTTTAATAAATCAAATTACCAACTTAATAATAATTTATACAATTGTTTGGCATTTACATACTAATTTGGTACTCATTAGAATGTTTCTCAGACACTATAATGATAATATTAATCTGTATTTCATACGGTTTAAGTATAAGTGGGGGGGAGGAAGATCGATTTAACGTACTACTTTCCTCGTGATAGTAAATTTAAAAAAAAAAAGAACAAGGTTCTCTGGATGCCAAACTATTGTATTGAACATGCCAAAAAAATATTGCTCCTATTACACCAAGGTGATAAATCGCTATTATATAATGCAAAATGTGTCTTCATAAAAATATTGAATGCTCAGACACGTACGATTACGAGTACTATAATAATATTATTATTATAGCAGTGTATTGTATACGACTGTACGGCTTATGGCTTTAACAGTAATTTAGTAATTATTAAAAAATTGTGTGACAATAAATCGCTTATGAGTGTATTAAATCTACAACAATTATACTGAAATAGTGAATTAAGTACATAATAATATTATATCGTGTGGCCATATTTTAATAAATATATTTCATCATTTATCATTAAAGATTAATTACTAAATAGTAAATAGTAAATACTAATTAATAGAACAATATTTTAAATATATGCACTGAGAAAGGTGACCAATAATCAATAATCAGCAGGCTTAAATCATCATAAACGCATACAGTGTACACATGCATACGAAAATAACACTACCCATCATATTATATAATAATTATTGTGACACTGAATAATATTAATGATTAATCGACCTTACACAGTTACACGCAGTAGAAGCAGTAGAAGAATGGCTTCTTTCTGCAGTATTTACGACCTACCTATACCAACTGACTGTATAGGATATAAAAATTTTAAGTTGACATTACAAACACACCATAGCCGTGGGCACGAGGGGTGCCTAGGGTGCCCTGGCAACTTGGAAATTTCACCCAAGGCCCTAATTGAAAGACCGCAAATGAATGATTGTTGAGTTTTTGATATTTTTGCGATTAGGGTATTCTATATGTGAGTAATTTTATTAGTTGTACTTAAAATATTAGATTCAAAGCATAGCAATAAATGTTTTGTATTTACAGCAATGGGCTAATTTTTTTTATTTTTTTATACATAACTTAGTGTATCCGGGGGACGGAGAAGTACCAAGGTAATATCACCTTGATGCCTTTTTTACTTTAATAAATTCTCATTTGTTCATTTTTAGTTATTTTACTATTTATAAATTATAATTTATAAAATAACAAGGTTTTTATTGAAATATTGTATTCAACATTTAAGCTACATCACTTTGTGGTATGTTTTTTAAGACACATAAGTATATGAGTTTATTCAACAATATATTATAATATTAGATACCTGTACTGTTACCGTTTGCATATTCTTCGGCTGCCTATTGTATTCGTTGCCACCGAGCTTATGATATTTTTTAATGCCTAATTAATTATCATTATTATGATTGATATGACCTATATGGTGACGCTCACATCAATGCACGGATGACGATGGATTATAATAATTGTAATGATTATAATTTTAACCACTAAACTGTCTAAACGTTCGTTATTTGAAGAGCTAATGTTCTGTGTTTATTTATTTTATTTACCATATTAGATATAATATTATCGAACACATTCAATCCATCGTCGTTCAACATGTCATAATATAATGCAGATTACCGCTGACATATAATAGGCATCGTAATATAAGCCCTTAGTGTCGTCTTTATGTCATCATGCAATACAATATTATAGAAAAGAGAATATTACAATAATTAGGTATTACTTAAAACACTATCGTATAATATTACAAAGACAACAGTTTTATTTTAATATTTTTTCAACATTTTTTAAACGATTTCATTGTATAAAAATGACCGGCATTGTACATTAGTTTAATAATTACAACATATACCATTATATTGCAGTTAGTTGTATAACTATATAATACGGACAGAGCGCACAGTTTATATAATTATAACACAAATAACACTGTACAGTTCGTTGACTTGATTGTTTTTAAAACACTATAAGTACCTATAATAAATTGTTTAAATAGCCTTTTCTATTAGGTAATAAAATATGTGGCCACTCTGAATAAAATTGGGGAGGGGGGAGTGAATTTTTAGCATACGTTGTATGTAACACGGGTGTTGCCCGGAAATTATATAGAGCGGTGGTTCTTCTTCTTAAACCAATGGAAAGTGAAATGCTTCATCATGAACTAAAATAAAGTGTTCTTTTTTAAATTTTGAAAATCAGTGAAAAATTAAGAACGTTTATTGAGAATAATAATTTTTAGTTTCTCCGCCTTTTGTTGTACTATAAAATTATATAATTGTATATTGGTTGATATGTAAACTGTTATGTATATAATTTTAAATTTGAGAACGTGGCAAGTTGACCTCAAGGTTTCAATAATTATACTGCTACAACGACAGTAGGTAAATTATCTTGATATTTTTTACGGACAATCTTGGCTCTTGAGTTAACCAAGATTAAATGGAAATGTATTGGCTTCTTAATATTCAGTATTTTATGTTTTAAATATAATTTATGCTGTTTTGTCAATTTCGTAATCTTGCCTCTGTCTGGTTGGGACAAGATGACATTTAAATGAGGCAATAATGGATTACTATTTAAGTTCTGTTGAATACGTTTTTGTAAATTTCAAATAAACCTTTTGAAATAACACTATTTAGTACATATAAAATATTTAAATAACACTATACTGCAATAGTTGTTTTACTTAGTGTTTTGTAAAACTGTAGATGCCTTATTGTTAACGTCCTTCACATTGTAATACATTTATGTTATGAAATAAACAAACAAATAACACAAGCACACGTATTATTAGATAATATTTTCTATTGAAATAATTTACATCTAAACATCAACATATTTATTAATGTTTTCGATAATTACCACCAAATGTCTGAGTACATACATTTTTAGAACCAAATTAATCGACTTGCACTACACGTCAACTACTTACCCAACGCTCCCCCCTACTATTTTATATTACGACTGTGATCTAATGAAATTATAAGTGTTCCGTGATTTGTAAAGAACCACTAACATAATATAGGAATTGTTGTATATTTGTATGTATATTGCATACAGCCATACAGGACGATTCATCAGAATATTATTGCTCAGTGTTCATCCTTATTTATTCCTTAAAAAAAAGACTTTCCGTCAATGACTATATTTTCAAGTGCATACCAATAAATTATACTTGGATTTTTATGCATAACGTCATGAAAATAGATTCTAAGCAGGGACGGTCTGACAGTCTATATTACGAAGTATATTTCATTATATATTGCTATTGGTAATTAATTTTACTATGAATTATTCGGTAGATTGAATTAATTTTTGTCAAAAACATCGCATTTATTATTAGTTAATTATTATTTATTAACGATTATAATAGTAAATGCTTATATAATTTATTATTGTCAAATAAGTTGAAATAACTAGTTAGTTGTTTGTCAACACCGATTACCGGCTTACCGCATGGAACGGTGTGGATGGGTTCGTAGTATCCATAAGTATTAGCCATTAGGTAATGACTATGTATGACTCGTGTCTAGTAAAAGCTAATGTGAATATTTTGTAAACATTTCAAGCGTCTACAATTATTCATTTTTTAATCACTTATAATAAAAAATTCGATGTTATACCTAACAAAAAATCAAAATTGATTTTTCTCAAAATCTGGTTTTGCTTAAAAGTTACTGTTTTTCTATAATTTTTATATTTTTTGCCTGATTATTTTTAAAAGTAATTTTAAAACTAAAGTTTTATTCAATTGAAAATCGAGTCATCTGACTGCTCCAAACGGTGATGATGGTCAGAAAAAAAACATCATTGTATACTTAACCTAACCAAATACCAATACATTCGTCGCTCTGCTTAGAATCTAAAAGTAATAAATTATACATTTCATTTGTTAAAAATACCTACCTAAAATATGCTAAGAATTAAGATATGTGATACAAATTTAATTTAATTTAATTTAAGTACAATGATTTTAGCTTTTAGGTATTTACCAATGTTTTCCAAAACGGTCTGCATGATAAAAAATAAAAATAAACTATTAATATTATTTTTTTAAATAGTAAATACTTTTTATAACTTCAAATTATGTAAGATAAATGCATTTTGTTAAAATAATCATTTTTCCCCACGTAGCCCAAATAACCATCGATATATTTCATAAACAATTTATGGATGGAATCATAAAAGCGATAAAGGACTTTTTTGATTGAGACTACATGCAGAGGGAACGCCGTGGGGAATTTTCGGGTTGATGTTCATTGTTATATATTTTATGTTTTGTTTTCACATATACTCATATACACATTACACAAAGATACATGCACAGTGCACATATTATACACCCATATGGCTATGTACAAGAACGTAACAATTTTATACATTTTAACAAACGTTTATTTCACGTTGAGTGGCCTCATATACCAATATATGTTATAGCACTAACCACTAGTAAATAGTAATAAGTACTAAAACAAGTTAAACATAACATTTACCTCATTCATATATATATATGTTATACACTATAAGTATACATTAAAGCTCTGATTTCCGAATCCCTACATGTACGATATGTACACCCATTATTTTATACCAAATATATTGAATCATGACCACTGTGTTTTACAATGTTATATGTTACCACATACCACTTTATAAACATTAAAACGGATACTCACTAAAGTATGTATTATACATGTATTTATACCTAATATTATTATATACTAATAGCTAAGTATACATATTTTATACTTAAACTACTTACCCTAATTTAACATCGAAATTATGAAATTAATATAGGATATCAATTATAGGTAGGAAGTAGGTACTAATTAATATAATATAACAATATACTTTATAGCGTTTTAATAATATGCAATTTAAAAACGTAAAAATATGCACAATAATTGCAATTCTGAATTCACTAACGATTAGGAAATACGTATGCAAAATAAAATTTAAAAAAAATATATTTACATTTTTTTCATTTACATTCTTTAAAATAAATAATTTTTTATCATAATTTTTCTATAGTAGTATAATGGTATATTAGTTAAAATTGAGTTTTAAAAAATTTAATATATAATTATACCGTATAGATAAATGGTAAATATATGGTATGTATAAGGTCACTAGTCAGGAAACATAGGCTAACTGTTCCTTTACTAAAATATAATCCACTTCATAATACGAGAGTTTCCGATAAATTTCGATCAATTCAAATTCTTTTAGTTGACATTGTCAATGGACAATTATAAAAAAAAAATTAAAAAAATGTGTTTGACTTCATTCGAAGTATGAGAATATACCTAAAAATATCAATATGATAACACTTAAAATTCAAAAAAAAGCAAAATAGCAGTAAAACCCGTAAATAGGCTGATATGCAAAAATTAGCAAAATTAAAATTCGTATACATTTGAGAAGTGTGAAACACATTTGTATATACATATTTTGGATGTTCTAAGACTTCCAAAAACAGATAAGCGTTTGCTAGAACTTTAGAACCTTGCAGGTAATAGCCAATAATAGTTATTAATAATGCTTAGGTATTGCAGTGATACTCACCACATGTTCCACATAGTGTTATGCTATATTGTTACACGTATGATGTATAATAGACATCTCATAGAATATACGGCAAATGTAACATAACAAATTGAACGTCTAAAAAAAAAAAAAAACAAAAATTATGTGACCTTCAAATAAGAGCAAACGATGGTCAATGTCACGGTTTCGTCAAGGAGAACGATAAGCCGTACCTAACCTGTATAGGAATTTGTATACAAATCTACAATCGTGTATTATAATAGGCAGGTAAACTAAATGTGTTTATAGTGGCCAAATATATTGACTTTGATTATTTCAGAAGTCACGAATATAACATTATACATAGCCACATACTTATTTACTATAACTCGCACTACATGAATATTGCATACATGCTATTAGTGTACCTATATATACCTGCTGAACCTATGCTGTACATAATATATCTGATCCATGGTGTCCGGATGTTGTATAAATACTAAATAGTTACTAGTTTACTACTAAAAACCTTGCTCAAAATTACAAGTATTTACTATAATTAGGTATCTCATATCCTTGTCGTTTAGTCGATGCATTATTATATGGCCACAATCGTGTTCACATGTATATAGATACAGTTGTTTTTTATTGCCTATATGGCTACATAGTATATATATATATTATATTGGTCTATAAAAACAAGTCTTTTATACGAAGAGATTTTTTTACTATATTTTTATAAATAACAATAATATTTTGGGTTGTTATATTTTAATATTACCTATATTGTACAGCCATATACGTTATAGCGTGTACATATAAACAATCAGATATACAATGCAGGTAGCCTGGTAGGTATGTAGAATAGTGTGTGCCCTTGAAATCGGACTAAAGGAATTTTAAAGGAAATAACAATTGTTATTAATATAGGTACACATATCTCGTTCAACATAATATGAATATATATTAAATGAATATTAAATACTATGAAACAACGCTGGTAAAATATTCATTATCTCTACAAACTAGGTACTTATTTATACAGCAGTTCGTAGTATTTAAATACTTATTATTTGTTCATTTAAATGTATTTATTTATATAATTATACGGCAGGCCGATTAATACACAAATTAGAGCATTGAAATAACAAACAATATCAGATTTATTGATCTAATTTGTAATTTGTTTTTATTCGTTTTTGAATCATCGGCAACTATGGCCATTAGAATTTTGTGCGGGGGAGAGATATGGTTGGTTTTCAGTAGCTCGATTGTATGTGAGGCGAAGATTCGTTGATAAAAATCTGGGTGGTCAGTGGTCACCCATCCGGGGGCTAATGACGCCGAACGATACTTCACAGCAGCATACTTCAGCGATTGCGCCACACCAGGCCTCTCCATTAGTAATTACTTATAACAGTTAAAACCAAAAAAAGAGAAGAAGTTTATTAAAAGATAAAAGGGAGTAGGGGTGGCATCAGGGGGGGGGGAGAGTGGCAGGGATTGATTTTAGAGTGTACAATTTTAGGTGACGTAATTTTGTTACGGGCATATGCATGGGCGCCCATAGGTAACATTTAAGGGGAGGTCAAAATAAAAAATTTCGGTAATAAGGTACCTAATATTGTGGTAATATTTATTGAGCTACAAGTTCATAATATTTTTTTCCAGGGGGGGCGAGTGCCCTGTCTTGCCCCCCCCCCAATGGGCGCCCATGGGAATATGTTTAGTGTTTGGTGTTAGAATTTAGAATACTATTTTTACTTTACATAAATTAAAGAGATGTGGTGATAGTCACCAAGGATGTCCGCAAGCATTTATCAAGAAGGGGGGAATATTAAGATTTTTCAATTTTTTCTTTCATTATATTTGATTAGGTAGTGATAAGGCATTGTTAGACGGTACTACGGTAGTGTCAAGTTTTCTTTCATATAGATAAGGAATGTAACAATAATTTATGAATTACATATTTTATACCAGTATATTATGTAGATACTAGATAGTTAAAACATAATCTTACAGCATAAATTTTAATTAATTAATAGGTATGTAATTGTCAACTAGCAAAATCATTTTTGTTTGATAAGTAAAATGTTAGCGTTGGATAGATAATTTTAGGTTATTTATAATATTAAATGTTTCTATAACTTCTATAAAATAAATATCTAATCAATATGAATCAATAAAAATATCAATCTATGAATATTAATTTATTTTTATCATAAAACTAAAAACCTAGTTAGTTAACACTGCACTTGGCTCCACCACTAAATGCCATAAATCTATAAAAACAACGTTCATAGCTTAAACACTAAATAGTTATAGCATATAATTATTGTTGCTGTGGTTAGATAACAATTGATAATAAAAATAGCATTGACAGGTAGTTTAACCTAAACTAAGCTAATTACCTAACCTACCTCTATAATACATACAGGTATTTATTATTCTATAAGGTAGGTAGTGCACACTGCACGGGGATTATACTTAGCATTGAAAATCATGAAAATATGCACAACAAAAGGTTGTGTCTATAAGGAAGCCTGGGCAAGTTAATGATACTTTTAAATTGAGTCGAGTCAAGTTAATAGAAAACATTTTAAAAAGTTTAAAGGACGCCGCACTCGGGCATTTATTGTCTTCTTCGTACAACATGGCAAATTTTACAATAATACATTTTACTCTATAATGTCTAAAATTAGAGTGAATTTATCTCGTATACAATTGGAAGGCAAGAATATTACCTAGAGCATCTAGGAAGATTGTATTCATATGATTATTTTTAAGTAAGTTATGATAATTTTAAAATGTACATACAATTTCAACTTAATCACAAATTATAATATCAATAAAATCCTTCGAGATGCCCCACCTAATATTCTTGCTTTTAAATTTTATTTAAAGTAAATTCACTCTGATTTTATAGATTACAGAATAAAGTATTATTGTGAACGTAATATTTGCCATGTTGTATGTTTTATAAGACGGAGACAACAAACGCCCGTGTGGCGTTCTCTTAATAGTGTTATCCTAATTTTTTTAAACTCATTTAAGTTAAAAGTTACAAGAAAACTTAATTAACTTATTAAGTTAAGGTAAGTTGTTTATTTATTTATGTGCCAATATATAAATAGCGAATTATATGGTTTAAAATAATAAAAAGTAAAAGTTTTTGCAATTTGCATCATCAATAATAATATTGTATTATAGTATTATACCTACTTATTATTTAGTTATTTATAAATCAACGAAATTGGATTTGATTAAAAGTAACTCATTATTTATTAAGTTTAAGTCAATAAAAATCAGTTCAGTCAAAAATTCAATTTTAAAAAGTTAAAATTAGCTTAACATTAACTTTTTAACTCGTGCTCAGGCTTATGCCCAGGCTTGCCTATCAGTATAAAGCTGAATGAAAATATGTAGTTAAAATTGTATACAAACGTAAAAAAATGTATAAATAAAAATACATTTTTATGTTTTAAATGTACACCAAAAATGTGTTCATACTAATCAATACTAATCAGTAAAAAAAAATACTGAAAACAAGAATCTACAAGGTATACAAGAGACGATACCTACACAGACGTGTGAGCACGTAGGTAACTATAAAATATAATAATATTATGTAGTCTGGGATGACCCGCTAAATGCTAACCGCTTACAAGCCGTTGAAAATGATTTTAAAAAAAAAACTTGAAAGCTTCTCGTCAAATATTTTATCGCTGTTTGATGGTTAACAGTTACAATTGATCACATTAGTAGATAAAAATTATTTTGAACATAAAATTATAAATAGTTGAACTGTTAACACTGTGTAAAACGGTTTCAATCTCATTCCGAAATCAGCGTCGCGGCAGATACGCACATCACGCCTATTTTTGTCTCTAAATACTATTCATATATTTTATTAAATTTATTATCTCTTATTTATATTTTTAAGAACTGCTTCCCCAGTACAAGCTTTGCTTACCGAGGATGCTACCGAGATTGACATATTGTTCACATAAATGTAATTTTTATGTTGAAAATTTGCTGATGTTACATTAAATTTATTATTATTATAAGATTCGCAGCTGGCGTAATAGGCATTATATTATTATGTTTTATGACTAACTAATACATACTAACTACATGACAATCACAGCGAAAAATAACATAAGTAAATTAAGAAGTAAACATTATAATTAATATAATTTTATAGCTTTGCTTGTTACATGTTTGAATGTAAAATTAACCATGTACTTAATTAAAAATTAATTCTTATGTACCTACCTATAACCAGTTTTAAATTTTAATAAAGATTTTTTTACCGAATAATAATTGATACCTGAAAACTATTTATACACATTTTAACATACTTTATATTAATGGTAAAAACAAAATATGCTTAATAATAATAGCCAATAGCCAATAGGTAGGTATTCCTTTTATAATATTATAATATTTGTACGATAAAACGTTAATAATTAATACAAAACTCAAAACTCATGAGGGTTTACCAGTAAATAGTAATAGGTACTCAGTCCACCTTATACCGAGCCAATATTATGATTTAAGATCGACATTTGAAAAAAAAATGTTGGTAAATATTTTATAATTTAAAAGCATAAAATTGATGGTATCTTACTATAGTAATAATAGTTAGACGTAGACCTAAAAAAACGAGAGGCCCTTGAACAAGCAGCTAGCAAAACAGTTTTGAAAATCAATGCCGAAAAAACTAAAGTAATGGAGTTGCTAGAAAATGGAGACAACGACAACCCTGACATAGGGTCCCTCACTTTCGGTATCTAGGAGCTATACTGAGTGCTAAAAATGATTGGTAGAAGGAAATAGGAGTGAGGATCTCAAAGGCTGAAAGAGCGGCATTTTCCTTAAATGAGTTTTTAAAATCAAAATTATTTTCAAAGAAGACTAAAACTAGACTATACATATACAGCAATAATAAGGCCGACGCTCACCTTTGGCTGTGAAGCTATTAACTGGAATTGCATCAGTTATCAGCTTTATAAGAGGGCAAAGGATCCAATTTTATAGGACACACGATGCGAAGACGATATAAGTAGAACAATCCTAAATTGGAAACCAATGGGAAACAGACCTCAAGGGTGACCCAGGAAATGGTGGAAATAGTTCAGGACCGTGAAAAATGGAGCGATACCTATTGTGATGGCGGCCAAAACTCTTAGAGAGTACCAAGTGCTAGAGGAAAAAGAAGAATAGGAGTAATAATTGGGGGGGGGGGGGAGTAAGTTAGTATAATGTACCACTGCTTACTCATTTACAACCTATGCCATGTCCCTGAACCAAAAAAAAAAGAAATATACCTACTCCACAATATATTGTACCAAATGTAGTAGGTACCCTTCATATTATTATGCATTAAAATGTAAAAAATATGCAATTCACTCCACATGTTAACAATAACTTATGTTATTTAGCGAGCAATATTTTAAACTAAAAAGTATATTGTATAACTAGATACATACTATTAGTCCATCGTACCTACCTACTAGGTGTAGTGATTTGAAAAAAGTAGCATCTAATTAAGATTAATCTATATATTCTATAACATTTTATTATTTGTCAAAATGATTCAAGTATACCAAATAAGTACTAAATATTATCCCTTATGGCTAATTCATGGTAAGATATAAATTTTCGACATCCACCTTCCTCAATGACAAAGTACACTCAACACATACTATACCGATGATTTAAGTGTGTCCTATAACTTACACCAAAAACCCAGTAAAATATGTTATTCAATGTGTTTCATTCCTCCTAAAAGAAGGAATCAATGGATCTTTAAGAATTTTAATGTAAAAATTTAAATTAAATAGCCAAGGATATTTTCAACCTGTTTTAAGATACAACACATTGATTAACTCCATTTATGAAACCGCATACAAATGATTTTATTCAAACCTTAAAATGTGTGACAGGAGCAGACTGGTTATTTTTGGTCCAGGGCGAAAAATTAATTAGAGGCTCACATTATTTTTTTTAAAAATTACTAAAATTAAGAAAATTGTACATTATTACATTACAATAATAATTAAATTTAAGAAAAACCCAAAGGTGGTAATTGGGTCCCAGGTGCCACTCGATTTGTAGTACCTCGGACCGGTACGTCCCTTGATAGGTATTAATTTGTTTTATTGTACTAGTATAAATAATAGTATATTTCTAAACATAAACATTTTTTTTTATATTTTCACTGTTTATGTCATGTAATTGTATACAGCTTTACTAAATAGTAAGTTCAGATTATAATTATAATTTTAAATTTTAAAACTACAAGTAAGACATTATTACTTTATAAGCATAATAACATTTTATAATTCATAATGATGTGATGTTAATATTTTATGTTATATATAACTTATCAACGATACATTTTTAAAAGAACAGTTATATAAAACTACAAAATGTCATTATTTTACAATAAAATTGTTTTCAATACAAGCATGTACAAAATAATTATTGTCCAATGCACTACAATGCATTTGTCAAATATAAATAATCAACAAAATCTAATAAATGAATTATTTATCATCTATTTAATAATTCATAAATACTAATAAACAACAGCAATGTTATACTCCAAGTAATTCAGGAGGATGCATTATGGACTTTATTCTTCATTATACATATTGTGTTTGGGAAATTTCAAAACAAACCAATTCACATAACGAGGTTTTAAGATTTTACTTTAATAATGAAAACAAAATATTGAAATAACTGAAAGTATACTATTATTAATTTTGAACGAAAGGGTATTTAAAAAAAAAACAGGTATATTGACTTAATTCTATTGACAAGGTAAGAAATTAATTGGACGGGGTATCAAGAAATCAAAACAAAATAAGTTATGTGCAGGATTTTCTTTTGAAAAAAATAAAAATTATCAGTACACAATTTATGCAGCCTTTGCGGAAAGTTTGCTGACCAATTCCTTCATTTTTTCAGTAGAGAAGGATTTGGGGCGTTCGATGGGAAGACCAAGACCACGGTCCCAAACCAAAGAAGCTAATACTCCTAGAGCACGGGATACTCCAAACAATACTGTATAGTAGTTCATTTCTTTCAAGCCGTAGTACTATAAAATAATATTAAAAATGTATTAATGATTTGAGACAGTATAATATTATATACATGTATTATAGTGTACATCTATGTAAATTCACTTACCTGTAATAAAACTCCGGAATGAGCATCTACATTTGGCCATGGGTTCTTGACTTTGCCAAGGTCATTAAGTACTGGGGGCACAACTTCAAATACTTGTGATACTAATTTGAACAATGGATCATTAGGTAAATGTTTCAAAGCAAACTCCCGCTGGCAAGTGTAACGTGGGTCGGTTTTACGTAATACAGCATGTCCATATCCTGGTACAACTTGTCCACTTTTCAATGTTTTTAAAATGAATTCTTTTAGTTGTTCTTTGGTCACTGAATCTCCAACTTCTTTACGTAATTTTTGTAACCATATTAAAACCTAAAGATGGAATTTATAGACATTTATTTTAAATGATTTGTAATTATGAATTCATTATTTTAACAGAATCAAGTGTTTGATAAAATGTGTAGTATTAAAGATAATTACCTCTTGGTTAGCAAGTCCATGCAATGGACCAGCAAGACCAGCCATACCAGCGCTGAATGAAAGATAGGGATCAGATAAAGCAGACCCTACTAAATGGGTAGTATGAGCCGATACATTACCACCCTCGTGGTCAGAATGGATAGTTAAGTATAATCGCATAAGTTCCACAAATTCTTCAGAAGTATTAGCTCCCAACATAGATGTAAAGTTTGCACTCCAATCGCGTTCAGAGTCAATCGTGCCAACTTGATTTCCACCGTGGTAAATGTTCCTGTAGATTGTTGCTGCAATTACTGGTAATTTAGCAATCAAATCCATGGAGTCTTCATATGTATACTAGATCAATAAAATTATAGAATTAAAATGTTGCGTTGATAAAACGAACAAAAAAAAATTGTTATTTTTGTACACAACATATGCAACTAAAAAAAAATATCAAATCGATCAACCGTTTGTTTTTTAATATCAAGTTTTTAAGTTTGAATAACTTATAAATAATGGATTTTAGAACACAAATTTTCTTTTTGCATTAAACAGATTTATAAAAAAAAAAATGATCAAGAAATCCATTAATGATTTAACTGCTTTGCCATTTTTATAGATCTATATTAGAGCCTAAAATATAGATTTGTTGTAAAATTAAAAGGTTAAGAAACACTGTTTAAAGATATATTCTGAAAATTTTATCAAGGTTTTATATGGTGGGCTTAGCATGACCACATATCGTAATGCTGTAAGACCAAAAGTATTATAATATATATATAATATTATTATATATTATTTTGCATATTAAAATGTTATTGTTATTTATTAAATTCATCGAATATGGCAGTAGTGAGAGGAGATATAGGTATATGTTTCCTTTTGTATTCCGTGAGTTGGGTCCAAGTAAGCGTTTTGTCCAAGTGTATTACTAAGTATTTAGTTGCATTTTGAATTGGTATAACTCTTTAGTACTGTACAGTGATACTTGAGGGCTTGTTTCTACTAAAGGTGAAATACTGACATTTATTTATCTTGATTTTCTATTTAATATTTATTGGACCAATTACCTATACATTTATTTCAGGTAAAAATGTAAGCATGGACGCTATCTTAATATTTCTTCGATGAAAATATTTAATTAGATAGGTGACGGAATGTCTCTTTGGGATATTTCAACATTGATTTTATATAAGTACTTTAAAGTTACATAATACCGGTACAACGCTTGTTGAAAATCAAAGAATAACTTTGGATAGTGTTTTTCTTATCAATAGATTATATTTTATTGGTAATTCAGTGATTAGATTGATTGTCAAATGATATGACAATTTATTAAGGGACTTTTGCAGCAATGTTCATAAAAATTACAATTTGAATGTATGGGTAAGGTGAGCCCAATGTAATACATTCACAGAACACAGAAAGCATTTTTAGCTTTTACTGACATTTTGGGGAGGATTGCTGCTCCATCAGCCCTAATAGTTATGAGATTGATCTATATTAAATAAATATGTTTTTAGTATGGGAATGAAGAAATATTATACAAAATTAACCAGCGTCTTCTATATTATGTTAAAGTATTATAAACTATAAAATTACAATTAACCATAAAAAACTTAAGCCAAGAGGACTTACCTCCCAGTATTGTGACTTATGGACTCCATTGGTGTAGGCCTGTACGAATTTGCTTTCTGAATTAAGCAAAGCAACAGCGGATGTTAATTGTGTCATGGGATGTACAGTGTTGGGCAGGTTGTTAAGCATGGTGACAACATGTGATGGCAATTCTGCGCGTTCGGCCCATGTTTTAGACACCCATTTAACTTGTTCAGGTGTTGGAATCTCGCCAGTTATCAATAGCCAAAATAATCCTTCGGGAAGAGGTTCACAACCACCAGGTGCTTTGGGTAATAATTTTTGACATTCAGGAATAGAATAACCACGGAAACGAATACCCTCATCAGCGTCCAATACAGATGTTTCTGTGACTAAAGCCTTGATACCTCTCATACCACCATACATCTATTCAAATCAAAACATTTAATTTATTTGAGTATTTTTATTTTATTTGAAATTATAAATATTTAATTACCATGTCTACAGTTACATCACCGACAACTGTCGATCCATGTTGCTTTCTGAAGGCTTTGATTTCCTCTCCACTCTGCTTCAATTTTTCCGCAACTACAGATTTCAGATCGGTGGTTGCACATGCCATTGATCGAGAAGCAGTCCATAATGGAGCAGCTACCTAACAGGCATATTTAATAGTTAATATATTTAATATTTCAAAATAGTACAAAATAAATTGAAAAATACACTTAGGTATATGTTTAAAAGTAAAAATAATACTAAATTATGAAATCCCTTTTTCCTTCAAAAATGGTTATTTTGTGAGTTTTTTTTAATAAATATTTGTAACATTATAATTTTAATATCTTAATATTATACTTAGGAGGTATACCAGACTACATCAAGTTATTAATTAATAATTAATAAAATTAACCAATATGTCGTGTACTTAAATATTGTAATCATAAAGATCCTACATAGGTATTAAGAGAAAGAATATTTTTTTTAATGATAAGATAATATAAGAATAACTTTAAGATTTAATTTTTAAAAATAATTTACAATTAAGTGATTAAAAAAAAAAGTTTAGACCTATATACGTAGGTATGGAATAATATTAACTAGGTTATCATAAAAAAATATTGATTATTTTTTTTAATGATGCTGATATAGGTAGTAGGTACTATATGTTAGATAATTTAATGATGTGTAACATTTAAAAAAATACCACATTGAAAATTATTATTTAAATAAGATAACACCATTAACACCTGTAAGTTTAAAATATATAGGTTTACAAAAGAATAGGTTTTCTATCTGATACCTAAACGAAAAAATATTTAACTATATAAAATATAATTTTTATTTTCTGTTACAAATAAAATAATATGTAAGTTTCAATTTGTATGTGTAAATATAAGAGTTATTCACTAGGTACCGAAAGTCAGTATACAAATAATTTAAAACTATGTGGTCTTGGAAATTAGGCATAATTCTTCCTTGTGGATAACCCCCTCCTTCGTATTTAAATACAATTACCCATAAATGTTTACAGAGAATTAAGAAGTACTACAAAATGACTACAATACAACACACGTAATAAATGGATATAAAAGAACTTGAAAATAAAATTGATTAAATATGTTATAACCTACACGCTATATGACCGCAGGCTGCCATAAACACATTTATTTGTCAATGGAATATGTTACGTGGGGTTGGACTAATAATGAAAATGTTTGATGATGGTGTAGAAGAAAAAAATTTGCATTGGAAGATATATTAGTTGCCCCTTAAATAGATTAAAATATTATTCACTTAAAAACGTATCAAATATTACCTAAAAAATAAGAAAGAAAACCCGAATTTATTCAAAATGCATGACATTGAAAATAGAGTGTGGCCCTATAGAAGGTCAGCCATGTCACCGAAATGCAGTCGTATGCCAGTTGACTTGTTAAGGATTGAGCAAAATTTGGTTTTACTACATAAGTAAATCTAAAGCTTACTTTAAAATAAAATAGATTAATATTACTAACTTAATAATAGTTTTATAAATAATATGTACCTAGTGCCTCTTAATCAATGTTCTATTATATAGTGTTCGGAACATTCACGTTCAGTCCTTAAAAAAGGAACTTATTCACTGTCACCCAGTTGTTTTTTACATTTTATTATAGTAGGAATCATAATAATAAGAAAATGTTATTATATTATAATATAAATTATCTATATATTTTAAACATTTATTTATGAAATGGCAAATAAATTGAGAATTTTAAAAACCGTTCAAATTCATTAATATATAAAAGAACATCCACATTCAATTCAAAATATCGAGTGATGTTCACTAAATATAAGCATGAATGTATGAATGTGAGTTCAAGAACGATATTCTTTCCAAACATTGATTATATAGACATGATTTAAATGTCTCTTGAAGTCTTATTGAAATTATTTTGGGCCTTGATTACAGTTTAAGTAATAAGATAAATATTTTTTTTTTAATTTGTAATAGAACTTTAATACTAATTGTGTCACTTTATAGTAACCAGCCTCGAATTGGGCCAGTAAGCATCAGGGATAACCTTGATGGGTCACTTAAAATAATGGCTGGTCATGAGTGTTCGAATATAATTTTATTTTTATATGATAATGAGAAATTAGTGAATTTATCAAATTATTGAACCGTACAGTGTCTGTCGTTGAAGTCAACAAACGTTGGCAATTCTAAAAATCGGTAGGTCGATACCAAAGGATCCCTTGCCTATCTGAAGCTGATTATTACCAAAGCTATAAGCTTTTTATAGTAATAAAAAATGACTAGAAACAGAATATATACCTGCCTAGATCCACATCAACTAAAATTAAGTTATTGACAAATTGATTAGTTTTTACCACTTAATAAATAATAAATCAACCATGACCCAATACTTAAAAAATAAAATTTGGATATGGTCCCAAAAATGTAAGTAATTTCCATTCATCAAATTAAAATAAAAAATAAATTAGCATATGTTGCCAATTTTTTAATGCCGTTTGAAGGGAACCACCTCAAGGTTGATGGAGGTCATTTATGAAATTGGTTATTACCTAATAACTCAAAACTGCTAGGTTAAGATAGGTGTATTGATAACGCAGGTTGTAGAAAATAAATATTTGAACAAACTGACATAAAAATAGTACTCTACCCCACCACATCTTGACTCACACATGCACAACCTACAGTATTATACCTACAGTATTACACTATTACCGAGTATTCGGTAGGTAAGGTTACCTATCCAACGACTGACACATCATTTTACGGAAATAATAAGTTGTCTTAAGGTAAAATGTAGAGATGTACATCCGCGTATGCATTATTACATAAACAGATATGTCCAGCAAAGTTCACAAAACGTTGACAAATTGAAAATCTGGTAAGTCGTTACTCCGTGTAAAACACCCGAACAACGCGAGTGGTGGTGGGAGGGGGGGAAACCGAAAACGAAACCTTTGAAAGTTTCAAAACGTACCTGGTTGATTTCCAAGAGTTTGGAGGCGGTCGAACGGAACAGGCTCATTTTTGCGGCTGGGTGATGTCGAACAAGCTAGAAAAACGAATTGCAAAAGACAAATCAATAAAAACCACGGTAAAACGTGCGTCGAAAACTGCCGTTTTCGTTCGCTCTCCAAAACCTTACGTACAGAAAACTGTAATCAAAGCGTTTAAGCGTGTTTGATTTCGAACATGCGCACCAGTCGTAAGAGCGGGCGGTAAATAGGCGTTGAGCTGCGGAGCGGGTCGGTCGTGAAAAGAGCCATACGCCGAACGCCAAACGGAAACGTCGGCAACGGCGGCGGTCGGACGGAGTTGGAGTAGGAGTACGATCCTGGCGACCTGGCGGCGGCGGCGGCGTCGGCGAACGAGCTGGTAGCTCGGCGGATGCCCTTCCCCGCGGTCCGGTGCGGCCGACACATCATCCACACGCAAAAATGACACAACGATGACGTCACGAGTCGCCGCGATCCCGGTGTCGGTGTGACCACTGTGACGTGACCGAAATGTCGGCGCAAACGAGCACGGTAATAATGTAACCGTCGAACCACCACAAAAGCTTACAACTTTAGTTCTTCACTTCTCCATAAACGTGGTTACAAGTTTTTAATCCACGGGCCACGATTATAGCCTATAGACATATAGGTGGATTACAGATTATGTCTAGTGAATCGCCAAAACGTCAAAAATGAGTTTACGAACGTTTCGTTCCCAGAAATAATTAAGAAAAGACGTTTGGTCCCCGGCATATTTTGATTATAAGACCTATTATATTACATATTATTTATATTATTTATATTTATATAAATAAATTATCCAAAAATTTGGAAAATAGATGACATTTTACTGGTAGACACATTGGAGGGAGTATGACCGGTGAAGAAAATTCAGAACCATTTTTATTTTATGACTGCAATAAAAATAATGAAAAACGTATTATAATTTTCTCTTCACAAACGTGAATTGACTAGAAACAAAATTAATTATATGGACGGAACATTTTCTACTTGCCCCTCCAAATTGTATCAAGTGTACACTCAAGTATAAAAAATATTATTATTTATTATTCCCATGAGGTGTACCTACTACCTATATACCTGTATGCTTTTCTCTAGAGTTAAAATAATTATTTTAGAAACTTATATTGAATTATTGACCGCTATAAAATAAAAATTTGAATCAGTTTCGAACATTTAATGATAAAAGTTCAAGATTTGGGTTTAGTTGTTTGATGCAAACAAGAAAAAACAATTTAGAGAGGCTGAAAAATGATTCCAGGATTCCAGGATTCCAGGATTCCATACCATTTTTCCCGACAACGGGCAAATATTGTTAGTAGTATAATTAACTTTTGAAGAAATTAATAAATAATAGTGATTTTAAAAAACATGAGCATAAAATGTCTTAGAATCAAAATATGCCGGCACGTAAAGTCCGTTTACCCTATCTAGCCCCTACCTATAATTGTATTTCAACCTCGAAAAAATTATTCTATTTCAAATAATTGTTCGTATAGCCATGTGTACATCTTCCATTGTAGGTAAATAGTTGCAAATACTTTAGTGTTAATAATAATTATTAATCATAATATACACTTAAGTACTTCACAATATTAGTTGATAATGGCAATTTGTCATTTGTACTGTGCTGCGAAGGTGAATGGCCGCGCGACCAACGTGTTATTCTATGGTAGCAATCCAAGAGCTAGCCAAACAAAATAAAATTATCAGCTACATTCTATAAACCTGTCATAGATTTCTTCATACAACATTCCCTAAACCACGATTTTTGAAGAATAATAATATTATATCTGCTGTATACGAACGATATTGTGACCTAACGCCTAAACAGTTAAGAGTAAACACTAGGTAGGTACCCATACTAAAAAGCCAGAATAAGTTTTTTGCGGCCCATAGGCTTTAGTAAATGTGTCATCTAATTTTAAGAAAAATTTAGATTAATCTGTTCATAAAAGTACTGCTGACAAGCAAGTCTAAAAAATTCAAAAGTACAAATAATCGACTATAAAATGATTATTTTTTTTTTGATACCTAATGATTATTCTGTATAAATATTAAATTACAGTCCAGTTATACGAAAATATCTCCGCGTAGATTAAATCCATTTTTTTATTTATAATAAGTACAATATTTCCTATTGATTGATTGAGTTATAGTATGCAATTTATGGGATATTTTAATTTGATTTTCAGATTTTGAGATGATTATTTTTGAAAATTGATACAATACATAACTATATTGTTATTTGTCTTCAATGAGTTAAATAAGTGAACACTGGTTTGTCAACAACGTATTTTTACATTTATGTTGTCGGTTCGCTTTGGATGTGTTACGCTGTTACACTAATTGTTAAAATGAACAATTTAATTGATACATACTTTAGCAATGACGTGAAAAAACTATTCACACTTGGTACTATAACTTACTACTAAGCCACTCAGGCAAATTGCGTCTTATCAACGACTAGTCCATTTCGGCGAATCTAGGTCAAAATATCCAACAATCAAAATATTCAAACTAAACTACCAAAATATATACCTTAATAAATATATACCAATAATAATAATATAATATAAACTTAGTGTTAGGATGCTTATGACTTTGTTATATTTTTTCTTTTAGTGTTGCAGAAAAAGTTTTAATTTATTATTATTTATTATTATTCGTTTCGTATGACATAGAATCAGATACATTACATTTTATTTTTTGTATTTAAGGATTTTTATAAATAAATGCATGTTTTGATCAAAAATAAATAAATGTACATAATATAAATCAGAAAAACAAATAGGTACCCATAGGTATAGGCATTGTTCAGATTGTTGGTTTCACAGCTAACGTAAACTAGAAAATATGAAACGTGTAGTTCTTAATAACCTTATCTTTACTACTCATTTATCAGTAATTTTTACTACCTATGCTTTTATTACATGGACGATACCTTATACTACTAGATAAGAACTGTGTATAACAATTATAGCATTACGAGCGGCGTAAGAACATCTCGCAGTGATGTAGGCTTTCTTTAAGAAAAAAATACAATATTCTATATACTTATATAGTATACATCCACATATATCTATATTATATAGAATATCTGTGTATACATCTTACCCTGCTATCCCGCACTACCGCTGCTTGACTACACAAAGTTGTTTTTAGAGTTAGGGGAGGATGTATTTTCAACAGATGTTTTAATACCATTCTGTAAAGTACCTATGTGGAGTAAAACTTACATTTGAAAAAAATGCACATTACACAATATATTATTATTACAAGTGCAAGTTCATATTGTTTTTGCATATTTGTATTTTTTTAGTTGAAGGTTTTTTGTACTAATTTAGAGTATATTTTTAATAAAGTTTTAAAATGTCGTATTTGATTTTTATTGGGCAAATTTGCATGCATTTGTTTAGAGTTTTTGAGGTCATAAAAATCCTGACCCTAATTATAATAAATTATAATTAATTTTTTGTTGAAAGCTAATAAAAAAAATTAAAATATATACAGGGTATACCATCAAACAGGCTCACCTATTTTTCTTTAATAATGCATTTATTCATAGTCTGATTATTAGAATTTTTAAAAAATAGAATTAAAGACCAGTTTCAAATTCTTGTGATTTTGTCTAGGTACTACTATAAAGTAGTGTCCTGTGGAGATACAAATTTCTGTTTTTCAAATGAGATCCCTCATCCCTTTTCTACTGAAGATATTATTGAGCTGATATTTATTCTGAAAATTTTAATGTACCAAACTCAAAATTCGAAAGTGTAGTTTTTGAGTTATTTTTGACCTTGTGTACTAAGGATGATAGGTCTATAATAATGTGTTTAGGAGATATGGAGGTTATCTATGGTGGTTTGAAAAATGTTGTGATAGATATTAATCCATCAACATTGATAATTTATAAAAAATGTCCAAGTGTAATAAATACTGGATCCAATATTACATGTGTTTCATATTTTTATAAAACTATTTTTAAGAACTAGTATCATTAGTACCAATAAACATTTTATTAATTCAGAAACTACTCGTTCAGATTTTGAATTGGGTGCATAAAAATTTTCAAAAATATTATCCATTAAATAATTTTAAGTAGAAAAGGAAGCTTTCATTCGAAAACACAGAAGTTTGTATCCTTACAGAACACTCATAAACCGACAATCATCGATTTGTTCCCAGTTTACCGACTCCCATTTGTCGATACCCGATTTTTCGATCAAAAAAATAGTGGCTTTTAAAAAAGTCCCAGTAAGCTGACAACGATAATAATATTGGATTAGTTTATTATTAACTGGATTAAGTTTGTATTATTATATTTATTTTTATTTTTTATTATGTCAGATTAGTATTATGTTTATGTATATAAATAAATTGTTTTATTAATTGCATTAAAACAATGTGAATACTGATTGTTGGAGAATTGGATTTCATTGACCTAGAAAATCACCTAACCATCACTTATCAATGAGATGTTACAATTGTACAATACCACTATTACTTATAGGTAAGTTAGGTAATTAACATACACAACTGACAATTACCCATCTACCCCCTTTTAATTAATTAAATAATAAATTAACATACGAGTACATAGTGGCTATGTGCAGGTGCAGGTATATATAACTTTTAGTTATTAATTACCTATTATATTACCAGTGGCGGGTCGGCCATGCAATTTGGCTCGGAAAATTATATTCTGTGACAGGCCTTACCATGAATATAAAATCATAATAATTATTTTCGACAGAAAACATTTTTTTTTTTAAGAATTCTCTAACTTGTAATTTAATAAAATGTGAGTGTAAGTACATTTTTTATCTAACTAACACTTACAGAAGTCGCATATTGTGGATTATAACCATTATATGTACAAAGCGTCTGAAAAAAGCCAATGAAAAATCACAAATTAAATCAAGGTGGATATCGCTCTGCTGTACATTGGGTTTCACGTGGGTCACAGTGATTGGATGTGTTAAATTAGAACTCAATATTTCAATGATATGTATATCATACCTATCATTGAATACAATATTTTATTTATAATTTAAGAAAAGGTTTTTTTGATTTACGATGGATATTTTTGATAATAAATGGCTGCTATTTATCACAGTTTACAGATTAAATTAGAAATAGAAGAAATTAGTATTTGGTGACATTGCTTACTCGGGCATATGAGGTAGAAAAATGCATCAAATAGTGAAGTTTGTGGTTTCAAATAAAGATATTTTCTTAAAACAAATACCTACAAGAGTTTTTTTTTCTTTATCAACCCTGCAAATTGTCAAGTCTGTCCTTGCGATTTGTTGATACTTTATCAAAATATAACTTAAGAGAAAACTGTAGTCTTTTAAACTAGAAAGATAATCTGATGGAAACAGCGGTATTCCAGGTATGAAAACTGATTCATCCTAGTATCATACATAAATATTAATGTATGTGTAAATACGAATGTAACATCTATACCTCTAATTAAAAATTTAAAAATTATCTGATAATAACTTATGATTATTTATTTAAAATTTAAGTTATTTGAAAATAAGTGAATTTTGTTGTAGTTTTATACATTCAAACTTGAGTACATATTTCTTCTACTATTTCTTTAAATTGAACACAATGTACATTCTTCTCAATGAAATTAAGGAGTATATAATCTCCTACCTAAAAATATAGATTACATGTAAAATGATTAGGTTGAAATTTTAATAATAATCTGTTAAATTTGGAGTAAGCCACTGTAATGCATGACTTGTCAAATTCAAATTCAATGATAAATCATTAAACACGAAAAACAATTTTGGGCGAGTCAGCCTATATTATTAAATGTGTTTTAAAATATAATTATTTATATTGAAATTAAACTATTAAACTAATTTATCTCGGTATCAGTATTATGATAAGTTGATTTAATATAATTTTTAAAAAATTTTAACATTATTGCATTGAATATATTAATATTATTTTAATATTTTAATAATATAGATATTTATATCATGTATAATTGTTATTAACTGTTGAGTCATACCGACTTACCATAGAACAGTGTGAATATATGTGTATGGTATAAATAGGCAATAACTTAAAATTTATCTGAATGTTTTGATTAATCTAATTCACTTGTAAATTTATTGACCTATACATAGTTATTCGTTTTTGAATTACAACAAAATACAAATATTGATTTTGCAAAAAACCAGCTTTGCATAAAAACTCTTGTTTTTTCTCAATTGTTTTCCAATTATTGAGACAAGTTTTGGGAGTTAGTGTTAGTTATTGGTTACTACGTATATATAGTATGCCAAATAATATAGATCTCAACATTGAAAATATTTTTACTACAAAATGAAATAAACGATGCATTTTGATGGAAAATTATGTTTTTGGCGAATCTAACCACTTGACAACATCTTCTCAACTCTCCTAAGTATATTGCAATTATTACAAACTCGATCAAACATAAGCCACCCGTTTATAGTATGTATATAGATAGATATTCATACAAATAACAGATGGCCATAAATAACGTGGTTTTAAATTGCTTTTCTGCTTCCCTCAACCCATATAACTAAAAAAAGAAATCTACATTTTCTAACAATTATGATGTCCAAGGTCTAAAAAAATGAAATATAATACTACTACTACACCTTAAGTCTAAAAAAATAGACTATAATTTAAGATTATACGTACTTGAAATTTACGAACTAACATTGAAATGATTCGTTTACTATTTGTGAATTTGGACATGTTTATCAATAATGTTCTCTTCAAAACTATTTGCATAATAATAGTGATTCTATAGACCAATGTAAATATGGATATAATAGCAAGCATTAAGAACCAAATCCATATAAATAAGTATATTTTTTCGTTTAAGACATTTTGAGCGAGAATGCACATAGCATCTATGTTTTGAATAGTGCCAGATGATCCATACTTGAAAAAATTACATTTTGTAAGTCGAGGAAAGATATCTTCCATTGGGTTAAAATAATTAGGATGTTGATAATATTTTAACACTTCAATTCCGTAGGTTAAAAATGTTTCACCAAGAAATTTATGAGTAATGTAAATATTGAAACCAACGTTGAATATATTCATTATTTCACACAAAATATAACCAAATCCGTAAGTACTATGAGTATGAAAGCTTTCAATGAAATATTGTACCTGTAATTAAAAAATCACTGTAATGTTTTATAAAAATACATAATTTAAAATTGTGTACATTTAAATATTCACTAATTAATGTATTTATTGTTTTCTGAACAATGAAATAAAAATTAAGGTTAGGCTTAGGGCATAAGGCTATTTTAAAAAATTAATTGTACAGTATTAAAAATTGATTTGGAATTGAATTGTTATCACTATCCGCCATAAACCGTAATCCCGTAAAGAAATGATGTCTATATAATATTATTAATGTGAAAGGTATGTATTTAAGATCCTCCATAGTAAAAATTATGATTGAATTAAAATTATTAATTATTATATTATACCTTTATAAATACAAAATAGCAATGTAGGCATTGTAATAATTATATAATTTTTAAGGCTTGATAATATAACTAAATGGTAGGTAGGGTAAAATATTAGGTAGGTACATTTAAGAAAATATAGAGCAATAAATTAATGTAATACCTAATGTTTGATACGTTATACTTATGACTTTAATATATTAATGATTAAAGTTTTAATTTATTTTTTACTTTTTTATTTACAAAATTTGAAATACAAACCAATCTATCTTGTTTTATACGTCGTGACTTAGCAGGTCCCTCACAAAATCCACGCATACCATTTGTGATCATTCGTATTTTTCCTCCTTCCCATATTTTCCATATCCAATGGGGCACATAAAATGTCATAGCCTGGAAGAACAACATAAATGGTACCCATTTATAGTATGAATGGGATCTAATATTTCGTTCATTATTTCCTGTATAAGGAAGACCGAATCCTTGTTTCACATTAGATGTGTATAAATTCGACATCCAGCAATAACTATTTATAACTTTATGCATTTCTGTTTTTTTTGCTGAGTTTGTTATGCATTCTATCGGATTTCCTTCATAAACATAAATATTAAGCACAAAATGAATATTACCCATATGATATTTATCTATTCTGAATAATTAAACAGTTATTTTGGTAATAAAATCATCAATCAATAATTCAAATATTCAATTTAATAATTTAAAAATAAGTAGGTACTAACCTATTAAATTGATTGATGAAACCAATAAACAGAACGTTAATAAAATATTTGTGGTTAGTTTATAATGACATTGGAATATACAATCGTCAATCACAGGTCTGTAATTGCGTACTTTAAACGATTTTGCTATAACATCGAATGACGAGATAGGAATCATATCTTCTCCTTAATATTTCATTTGTGTAGTTTTTTTTATAAAATATATTTGTATACAACTCCTGTAAATGTAAATTGTATCAATTATTAGGTATGGATTAAATGTATAAGTGATTAATGTGACAGATTGCCAGAATATAATTTAATTATTTTAAAAGTATATATATAAATCATTTATTATTATTGTTTTGGTGATTTTGTTTAAATTTGAACTTCAATTGCTTAAAAAAAAAAACCATGCCTATGTATCTTAATATTTAAATATTTGCTAATAGCTTTAACCACAACTTATGAGGAACCTTATATTACGTTTTTAAGCTTTTTGACTAATCAAATCATTTTTTATCGACATTTTTAGAAAAACTAAAAAAAAAGAAAACTTCAAATGTTTATAAATATATCAAAAAGAGCCATAGTTATACAACCAAATAATATATAAAATTATAATATAAAATATAATTTATATAGTTTTCAATCATCTACGGTTCTTTGTTTTTTAAAAACAAAGTGATGACAGACACAAAAACTCACATAATTGTAAAATTAATATCTGCATCAATACATTCATGATTCATCTCTCTGTTCAGAATCTCTTTTTTTTAAATAGAATATACACAATATGTAAATGCTTTTTTTTCACAACAACCGTATGAGTGGCGTTATTTATTATTATTTATTATAAATTATTATTATTATATTTATATATTATATATTATTATATTATATTATATATTATTATATTATATTATATTATATTATATTATATTATTATATATTATTATATTTATATTTATATATTATTATTATTATATTATTATTATTAATTTTTATTATTATTATTAATTATTATAATATTTGTTATTATTTATTTATTATTTTATTTATTTTTTTATACTGTAGGCGTTAGCATGAATTAATTAACTGATAAGGAGAAACCACCCTGCAGCAGTGATACTATTTTTTGCATAACATTAAACAATTGTTCAGAAACTAAAATTATACCTGATAAAATTTTTAAATCCTATGTAAATATTATCAAAACTAAGTGATTTAATTTAAAAATGAAATTCTTAAAATAAAACAACTTCGTATAACTACATTAACTTGTAAAACAACTTCGTTTTTATCTTTTAAATCAAATTAATTTAATGGATATAAAATTGAGACTATAATTAACTATATTATACAACTTATTCAAAATTATACTAATTATTTAAAAATTTGGTAGCGCAGGTGGTAGGTACCGACAAATATTGATTAAGAATAGGTACAAATTTGAACAAAATATATGCACGTAGGTAATACTACATAAAATTAAGTTAAAATATGTTTATAGCTACCAAATTATGATTTTATTTTTATTACATAAAATATTCCAATTTCCTACCAGATAGGTAGTGTAAATAAGGTAATAATTATACAAATAATTGTAGATACAACTGTAAAATAAAATATTTTAAAAGAAAATTATTACTGTATTAATGTAAAATATTTTAAGTAGCTATCAAATTTAAATTTGCTTACCTACGTGAAAATGTGAAATGTATAAATTTAGAACTATGACATAACGATATTTTATTGGTATGTAAAATATCCGGAATATGAATAGATTGTATAAAATCAAAATCAATGTACTCATAAATGTAATAACTCATGAAAAAATAATTTTAGCCATGGAAGCTTATTGTTATTTTCTTTATAAAGAATAAATAGTGTCATGGAGCTTAAAAATAATTTTATTTTCTCTATGTTTAATCCCGGCAGTTGTAAGCTCTCCAGATTTTATTGACTTAAAACTCTTCCTGAACTTATGAAATAGTTTGGTACTACCTGAAGGATAAATGTAAACTGAATAGGGTTAAATGAACGTAGCTTATTGCCTAATTGGATGAGGACGTTTGAAAAAATATTAGTTATTCAAATTAAAAAGCGGGTAAGTGGATAGCTTTGCTGTACATTAGGTGCCTAGAAGGTAGCTGTAATGGATGGTATTCAATTAGAATTCAATGATATGATACTATTGTATACGGAAAACGATTCTAAGCGAAGACGGTATGTAAGTCTATGATATTTTATATTGTTATCAGTTATTATTAATGCGGTAGCCAGTTTAAGTTTAAATTAAGTAAATTAGTATTATTCATAATATTATTCTTAGATTATCAGTGATGGTGGGAAAATATTAAATATACTTTGTAAAATTGGGCTATTTTGGAACCAAATTACAACAAAATTACTAAAATCGGTTATTCTTTGGGTAAGGTTAGGTAAATAATTATTAAAAAAAGCTGTGTTTATGTTTGTTTTTAGATTTTTTGGTTACAGAATTAACCACTTACGTAGAACTTTATTTTAAATTTTCAATTCTTAGAAATAGAAGTTGAACATTTAATACATTTTTAATTACAAAATTGTTTTTCAATTTTCAATTTTAGAAATGTTGTAAAAATTTGAACTTAAAATGATTATAAAAAAAAACGTGACTATGTATTTTAAATATTTTTCAATTGAAATTTTAACAAAATATCAAAATCCTTGTATTACATTTTCATGTTTTTTGACCCAACAAATAAAATTTTTTTGAAATGTATGAAAAAAAACTAAACAAAATGAAAATTGAAAATATCCTTCAACAGGTTAAAACAAAACAAAATATTTTTAAAACGCCCATGAAAATTTAATTTGACTTACGGGTAGAAATTTTTTTTCATGAAAGTAGATAAAATTATTAGAAATATTGTATTCATATTCAAATCTTAGATATAAAAAGAAAAAATTGTATTTCTAACTTAATATAATTTGCACATTCTTATGGTTTTTACAAATTTTGTCAAAATTTAAACGCTCATAAAAAACCATTGAGGATTTACGCTCAACTTTTTTTTTAATTTCCACTAAAGAGGAACCTTGTATTATATTTACAAGTTTTTTGATGGAGCGAAAATTTTTTTATCGACATTAGTTTTAAAAAAAAACAAATAATAACCGAACATTTTATATGCCTATAAATAGTTCAACACTAGTATAAATATTTTGAAAATATTATGATATATAGAAAATGCTAACACAAACAATCAGTGAAAATGTTATGCCACTTTTTTTTAGAATTATACTAAAAACCAAAATCGACTCTTTCAAAAACTGGTTTTGTGTAAAAATTTTCGCTTTTCCTGTCACTTTTGAAAACTATTTGGAATTTCAAATTTTGTCCTCCTGAATGCACAAACTAAATTTATTTTCCTACCTGGAAAATTGTTGTTGAAGAAAATGGAAGCACTTTTACTGTCCAAACCGTGAAAACAGACACAAAACTAAAAAAAAAAAATATATTTATATTAAAACACACATCATTGTAAAATCAATACATACATCTCTCCGCTCAGAAACTAAAATGTTAAAAATGATAAAAATAATATAATTGATAGGTATTATAATATTAATTAGATAAGTGAAATAGGTATCAAAATTAGGTTTAATATACCTATATAATATACCTATATTTTATATATTTATTAAAATAGGTATCAAAATCGTATCTTGTTGTATCGTACGTAATTACTTATTATTATATATTACGTATAGTAGATAAACACCTACCACATTTTAAGGTTGTTATGAATGTAGGCATACCTTTTTGGTTACCTATTACAATCATTTATATTACACTTTATCGCAACACGGGAATATATGAAAGAACACTTGTAATAGTTAATCGTGTTAGTTGTGTTTGAGTAAAATTGAGTTAATTGACTCGAATCGCGACTGTGATATTTTTTTTTTTTGATGACTGTTTCACTTATTTGATACTTTTCGTTCGGATGGTTTAAATAGTTTTTACGATGCTGATATGAAAAACAATGCAAAAATCTTTAACATATTGCTAAAACCGTCTTCATTATTGCTGAGCGTATAAATAATAATGATCATAAGTCATGAATTTGATTCTGATACTTCCAAAGTTGAAAATGTTATAGTACTACAGTATATAAGTCACGTGCTAAAGAAACTATGGAACCAACGTCTACACTCTACAGTGATAAATTAATGTGTTTCTGGATTATCACAAGCACCTAAGGTATTATTATTACTAACTTCAAATTTTTATTCAGAAATTAAACATTGTTTTATTACATTATCCCCAGCGCCCTGCCTGAAATGTGAGATTTTCTGTTCTCCTACAGTCAGTAAGGATATAGAAAATTTTAGATAGTGTAGAACCGACGTATGGTTATGTGAGGGGAAGGTATATTTAGTGAGTAAGAAACACAGCATAAGATTTTCGTTGAACGCTTTCAAACATAATATAGTTGATAGATTTGATAAAGTCGACATAAGTAGAAGATAGTTCTATAATTGAGGAACTAGTGAAGTAAGGAGCAAAATAGAGTTTTCAAAGGTAATTAAATTTTTAATCCGGAATTGTTGTTCTTTTGATCCTAGTGTTTGAAAATATAACGGGGTCAAAATTCTAAAAAACGTGGTTATTATGTTTTGCATTTTTAAAAATATTTATAGAGTTATACCTAAGTACTGAGGACTCTAGCTAGTAAACCTATTAAGAGCAAAATCTCGAGCCATAAAGAGTTTCATAGCATCTGCATTGTTAGCACGCAATAAAACTATATAGTAATGAATAGATCTTTGAAGAACACCCGAAGACGGAGTCACAATGTTGGAGCCTGGAGGTAATACTATGTAATTGCACTCATTTTGGGCGATTGTGTAAGTAGGAAGACAACCAAGAAAGGAAAGAATAGGTCATAAGGTCAAATGATTTTGAGACTTTGAATAGTCAGTATAATATTACCATCGACGTGTTAGTGATGATGAAAATGTCCATAACATAATTATTAATACCAAGTTGTATGTATTTGTCGATTTACTAGGACGAAAGCCATATGTCGTTTCACTTTAATTACCTACTGTGTATTATTTACTAGGTATGTTTTGACTTATATTTAGAAAATGACAAAAACAAAAACAAATCGACTTTGATCTTATAAAAAGATGTATTTGTTCTATTTATTGTATTTTATTTCTATACTAAAACTCGAGTAATTAGGTAATAAAATAACACGAGTCTCGGATTTTTAATTTAATTACCTAACGGATCGTCACATGAGTACAACAGCCGATTACATACATAATAATATGTAAATTGTATTAATGCCAACCCATTTATTTAATAAAATGATTATTGAATAATAATTGAATTGTATTATAAAATATTAAAAAAAGATATCATTTTAAGTGATTATTATGAATTTTTTAGGTCATAAATGAAATTTTTTTTGTGCATTAAAAACCGAACATTCGTAATTAATTTTGTTCATTCGCTTAATCAAGCATGCTAAAATAAATAATGTACACTTATAAGACTGTAGTACTCGTACAAGCTAAAAAAGGTCTTAAGGTGGCTTTAGGAAGTTCCACCATAAATCAATAGTAAATACGCCATAGCTAAACTTAGATAAAACATATAAATCATAATACAGCTGCACATTGTAACATATTAACATATACCAGTTTTTAGGTATCTACACCTCAACATACTTAATACTAAATGTCAAGCTATTAAAACAGTGATTATTGATTGTTATTAACCTACACTTACAATTGTGCTTGATTATAGAGCAACAAACAGGTAAATTGGCTTTAAAATAGACCTTTTATGATTCAATTTACTTTCGATAGCTTGAACAGATATAAATTATAATTGTTTGGTTATCCTCATCGAATTGTATATTATACTACAGATAAATTATAATTGGTATCGTTGCTTAATATCTATTTGAATAAAAATTAATTAACATCCATTCAAATTATAATTTATGATTTAAATTTGATAAAAATTAATTGAAAGAAATTAAAATTATGTTTTTGATATTATTTAAAATGTAAAAAAAATTAATGGATCATCAAATCAATAACTATTGTCTATCTGACTAATTTTATTACCTTTTTAATTCTTACTGCGATTAATCTTGTTAGTTCAGTTGGTTGTCTAAATTTATGAACACCAAAAACACATAATCTTGTGTATATATATATTAAATTAATTGTTTATACCACATTATAGTTACAGAATTATTGCATTGTCCACTGTTAGAAGAAAAGGTCTAAAGGTCTAAAGAAGATATTGCATATTATTAAACATGAATGTAATTTAATGTACTGCAGTAGACATATAATTGTTTTTTTATGCATTTAGAGAAAATAAGCTTAAAAATTATATTTTATTCATGAATGATTTTTGCAAGTAATACAACACCTAATTATAATTATTTCTAAAAATATATACATATTTTTAAGACAAGTGTTTATTATCAGTGATATTTTTGTAGGTATATATTAACAGCCTCGAATTAGCACTTACATGTTACTGCAATAAAATATGAATTCGTGCTCTGCAGCGCGTGCTCTCACAAGGTCCAAAAAGATTGCCCAATATACTATCACGTTATACAATACAGGACACACCTAAAAACACAACAATAATTATTATTTTTATTATAAATTATCAAAACACAATGTTTTATCGGAATACAATTAATATGATATAATAACATTTTCTTTGTTTATCTATTGTTAATTCCATAAAATGACCATTGATCGTCGTAGTAACAGACCTTATCTTATTCTCAATACGTAAATAATCATTATAATTAATAATAATATACTTATATGCGTTGGGTTTTTTATTTATATGACTAGGCTATATATTATAAAGTTTTTAATCTTTTTTAAATTTGAAATCATACCAATTACAATATATTTAAATTATATTTTTTATCATTACACTTACATATTATAAAATATGAATTGCAAGTGAATAAGTTCCCCTATTACATTTTTTATATAGTTGATTAATGTTTATTGTATTTACGATTTGTTATCAAGTTATGACGTATATTCTGTTATGATAGCATGTTAGACACTGATTTCTATTATTTATATAGATTATTCATATTAGCAATTAAACCAGTGACGATCTGCGCTTTGACCTAACCACCTGCATTTTTAAGACAGCTTTATTTACTATCAGAAATATAGGTAAGATTTTAAGATTTATTATTATTAAAGGACTATAATAAACATATGCATTTCATGTATTTTTAACGAAAAATGTTCTTAGCCTAATAAATAGTAATATTGTGCTTATAAGTATTTTATTTAATTGGAATCGATACCATATTAATTATTATATTAGGTATGTCTATTTAAATTTGTTATAGATGCATTATTCTTAAAAATCATATTTTTGAATATATTATTAAATTTAATCACGTTTGATAAATCGATTTAGACAGATCAATAGAATTTTCATAGAAGCAAACAAATCTTAAAATGAAAGTAATGCAGAAACAATATGTATTAATATCAAAATTTAAATAACTTATTTGGTAAAAATATGTACCTACCTGAAAAACTGCCAATTTTTTTTTATCATAGTGTTAAATAATTATATTTTTTTGAGTTGCATGCTTAGCTGTAGACTGTAGTATTTATCTTTGATTAATTATTCATTATTCGATATTAAGCTAAAACTTACTTCATCAACTAAATTTAGAATACGTATATTGTTTTTTTACAGAAAATTAACACAAAAGTTATACAACAAATTATAACTAAAGCTTTAAGCACCTTTATAATTATTAAAAATAGTTAGCTTAATCTTAAACATGTATTAATGCAATAATCATTTGATCATTGTTAACTGCTACATATTTAAATAGAAATAATGTTACTCTTGAATTTTACAATTTAAATTAAAATATTTGAAATATTTTTTTTTTTAATTTAGAAACATAAATGAATATGGTGGTATATGGAAAATATTTACGAGTAATAAATCAAAAAAATTGGAAAGCAAAATTATATTCAATTAGTTTAGCGTTGTTTATGCTTATATTTTATTGTTTGAAGTCATATACTCGAATTCCACACGAATCAGGTATGGTATAAAATGTATGATATAATGAAAAAGTATCTATTCTTACTAAATTACGAACATGAAAATACAATAAACATGGATATTAATTGTTTGTTATAAATTTCAGATATTAAACACGTCGGGAGAGTCCTATTATCAAGTATCAATAATACAAAAAGTCAAAATAAAAAATCGTTGTTTGAAGAGATTTTCATTTTCGAGGAACGCACTTTTACTATATTGTGTACGTCCGTTGTTGCTTTATACTTATTCTTATTTTTAGGAGTAGTATGCAATCGTTATTTGGTACCATGCATTCATATAATTTCTCACAGTAAGTAAATACCTATAATCACATTTTTTTATACTATAGAATATAAAATATTATAAATTATTTAACTTTCTCAATAAAAAAGTACAAATACATTAAATTTTGAGTTTTCGAAATTCATCTTCACAATATAACATTACACATTTCTATAAATAAACTATTGCATGAGAGTTCTTACCTGCTTGATAAAATTATTTATGTTTGTTGTTGCTAAATCATTGCAGTAAAAACCGAAATATTTTTTTGTTATTAATTCTGAACAATAATGTAATAACTGAAATCAGTAACAGATTGTAGGTACTTCTGTTGTCTTATTATATATAACAAAACATTAAACGTGAAGGTATCAATTTATTTAGACTTTGACTATACAATTTATAAAGCAATTAAAGATCACTCAGTAGGTAGATACCTACTCTATGTTTGTTATATTGCATAACTGATAACAATAGTTTTTTTAAAGGAGTTCAAAATGGTTTCACTTATTTTTCATCCTAAACAACAATAGAAGTTAATATTTATTAAATAATTATGATCATTTATTTATAAATTTAAGCAATAATTATATTTTAATAATAGAATAGATATTGACTATTATACTGTACCTAATACTTATTAAACTATTGTAGGTATTTAAAGCTATAATAATAATCTACTTAATTCTTTATATAAAATCACGTGATCGTGATTATGAAACATGTACTAAAATAGATAAAAACACAAACTCATAAGTTCTAATAATGTAGATTTCTAGACAATACATTTTGTAGTTGTCTATTCATTTCAATAATTACAATAATTTATTAGTTACAATTTTCTTTTCTTATTATAGGTATTATTATAAAATAAAATAAGTTTATAACACTATTATGTACTTTTGATAAAAATTACAATACAAGAAATAAAACCAAAATATAATATCGGTATAACGATATCATTGGTTTCATATGTAAAATACTTAAATACTATAAAGAAGTTATTTGTAATTAATGATGATATATCGTAAAAAAACTGTATCTTAAATCTTTACATACTATGAAAATTCATATTTTTTATAAATATGTATATTGTACATATACATTTACACTTCTGAGAGATTCATTGATTGATCATTCCCGCATTCGTCAAACAGAACAAATCAAAATATGACGCTAACGTTTTTTTACGATAGTTAATCATTATTTAAAGTTTACAATTCAGACAGTTTACAATATAGCAGACGAAAAAGTTCTCAAACTGAGATTAATTAATATAATGCCAAATTATATTGGTATGACGGTATTAGTTAATAGTCTTGGCTTTGGTTAGAACTTTAGAAGAACAAACAGTGGTACAAATAACTAATGCCATTTTTGGCTTTATGTTTCATAATAAAGCGGGGTTTAAAGTAAAATCTATACGTTTTTTCTTCAAAAGAGTAACTTTGCCGTTAGTATGTTTGGAAAGTATAATATATACCTCAATATTGAGTAGGTCGCTGTAATTTATGCATTCAATTGAATTCATTGTTAGACCATTGCTTACGAAAATAGTTCTGTGCGGAGTTGATATTTCAACCTTTATTTTTAAGTATATTTTAATATTTTCAAAGGTAATATACTAATATTTAATATTCCTATAAGTAAATTATTTATTTATTAGTCACACACTTATACGATAGGCTGAAATAATTTTTCCAAAAACATCGCATACATTTTATCATTAATTATTTATTATATATTTTTAATAGGTACCTATAATATATAATAATTGTTGTTAACTTATAGATTAATACTAGTGTATTATAATGGTGTAAAAAGGCTCGTGCATTGGCTTAAATTTGGTGTAAATATTTTCATAGTTTCGTTGCTCTTTAGTTTTTTTTATTGATCTTGATTTTTTTAACACACTATTGCAATATTGTTGTTCCGTTTAAGAGCATTGCTCTGCTCAGAATCTAAAATATATTACAAATAAACAAATTTATGTTAAATCAGTTAGAAATTATATGAAATTTTCTTGACAATTCTATTGTTATAATTATTATATGAATAATTACTATAAAATAGTTGAAAATGTTGGGTCATGGCTACCATTAAAGTTGTTTCCTAAATTCATACGTCATCATTAATTGTATATCATTCACCACAACTATATAAATATAATACACACATACGCACACACGCACACACGCACACACGCACACGCGTACACGTCATCTTTACCATAAGACAACCTGACAATGTAAATAAATTGTTACGTCACTATCAATGTTTGATTTTTAAATACATACCTATTCAAATATATTTCATATTAAATAGTCTGAGGAAGATTAATTGTTTATAAACATTTATGTACAAGTATATACAATTGTCAATTGAACAAATAGGCTCTTATGAACAATAAAATAATTTTGGTCTTTGGTAGTGTTCATTGTGAAATAATTATTCTAAATACGTTATTTAGATATAATAGTGTTTGTATCGTGTATGTTGACATAATTTTCAATAATTTTTAAGGGATGAAGTTGAGTCAAGATGTTGCAGGAGCGTCTGTAATGGCTGCAGCCGTGGCATGTCCCGAACTATTCGTCAATATACTAGCTACATTTTTTACAGAGGGCGATGTCGGAGTCGGCACAGTGGTCGGCACTGGCTTATTTAATATACTATTAGTTCCTGGACTTTGCATACTTATGGCTGATCAAAAGGTATACATTTTTTTTAAATATAGCCTATGCCCCATGGGCTACGCACAACCATACATTTTGAATTCTAATACCTCGATACGATATATATTAATATATACAATTTAATAATGCACTAAGTACGTTAAAATAGATACAAATTAGAATTAACGACAATACAAGATCATTAATGTTAACTGTTAATGCAACATAATGAAAAATTTTTTAGGCCATACACCTGGAAAGCTGGCCCATCACTCGTGATGTATCGATGTATCTTTTAACTATATCATTATTAGTTTGGTCATTGGCTGATAACAAGGTTTATGCTTACGAAGCGTTGACATTAATTATAGTTTACATGGTATACCTATTAAGTAAGTAATCTATTGTTTCTTATTTTCATGGCTGTCAATAATTCCCAACAGTTCTCTCTTACAGCTCATATCTTGAAAAAATATTTAAATATATTTCTCGACAAGACAACAAAGTTTTCGAGGGGTGCAGTGAGAGTCAGCCGATTCTTCCTCTAAATGGTAAATTGGCATGTGAAGTTTGTAGATGAACAGACAAACAGTAATACTATGTAAATTGGTATAAATATAGATATATATATATATACATTTTAAAACCCTTTAGGAGTTGTAGAAAATGGATTTATAGTGCAAGACCAGATTATTTTGCCCAAATGGAAGGATAGACTTCGTGATCAGCTATTAAATATCAAAGAAATACTAGTATGGCCTATAGTCTTAATCTTAAAAGTGACTGTTCCGAGCTGCAATAGTCAAGATAGAGTTTTTTGGGTACCGATTACCATGTTTATGTGTATATTTTGGATTGGATGTGGATCATTTATCATTGTAGAATTGATTACTATTATAGGTGAGCATTTTATAAAGAAACCGCTTAAAATATACATATTATATTGATATATTTAATTAATAATATCATTGAACATCGGTATTATTATTTCATAAATAATAAAAAACCGATTACATTTAATTATTAAAGAGTTAGCTGGTTAATAACTAGTATAAGTAAAAAGCCTCTTTTAAAATGTTATTTATTTATTGAAGTATTAACCTTAACCCAAAGCATGATATGTCTATATAAAAAGCAATACTTTGTTACTGCTAATTTTTAGTACAAACAATTTAAAGTTAGAATAATAGAAGAAATATATTGGTAGTTAGTAGAAGGTATAATTGGGGTCTATAATATTATACTTTATATGGACGTAATGCATAAACAAACGGTGATTAGACAATACATACCTCTTACGCATGTTTCCGAAATCAAAAACCACATAATTTTGGTCTAAGTACCATATACCACAATATTGTGGTGTACTGGTGTTTCAAAAATAATTTTTTCACAAAACCAAATTCGACTACCATAATTTATTTTACCTTCTTTTCAGCATCAAAACTATACAAATAATACGAAAGTCAAAAATTCTCAAAAAATAATCACTTCTTATTAAATTAGTGCGTATTGTATAGTAATATATGTTTGAAATAAATTATACTAAGTAGCTAAAAAATTATAGGTTTACAATACTGGAAAACTGTCAGGTGATAAATTATTGCTATAACGATTTTTGGAGTAATATGTATATTGAATTACTGCCATATTGAATATTTTCCCTAATTCTTTGTAATTTAAAATTTTTACTTCCAAAAAACATGTTGAGACCAGCGATATTAGAGGTTTTTTAACTATCGATAACCTTGAATGAATTTTTCAGCTCTTAATGATAAAATTACAAAATGAAACCATCATAGAAATAAATAAATCTTGAATAGGTCCGTTATTATTGGCACAGTATAGTTTATCATATCATACTGTTTAATTTATACATTTGATTTGAAAGTAACGAGAGCCATTGCAAGACGATTAAATGAAGGTACTTGTGGTTTAATTGTTTTCAGAAATGACTTGTCATTACTAAATATGCAGGCAATTTGTAATAACTAATTTGAATTGGGTTAGAATAGGTGCTCGACAACACTATAAAGCTATACCAGTAAACAATTATAACAGTTAACAAACTTAATTTTATAAATATTATTAACCATATTAATTATTAGTATAAATGTATAATGAATATTGGAATCATTTTTAGGAAATGAATTCTCAATTCCTGATTCAGTTATGGGAATTACACTATTAGCGATTGGTATGAGTGTACCCGAAATGGTGTCTAGTATAGCAGTTGCAAGACAAGGTTCAATAAATTGTGAAATATAGAATATAAACGGCAAAAAATAAATGTTTTATTTGAATTTTAGGACAAGGTACTATGGCTCTATGTACCGCACTAAGTTCGTCAACATTTGATGTTTTAATTTGTTTGGGTGTTCCGTGGTTTATAAAAGGTATGTGGTTCCATAAAGAAAACTCAAGCGCATCTATAAATATTCACTCGAAAAGTCTCGACGACAGTGCGATTGCTGTAATGTTAAGTACAATTGGTTTTATGGTATTGATGTGTGCCAAATCATTTGTATTAACTAAAAGAGTAAGTATAATATTTATTCATATATGTGATTTATATTTGTATAACTTCGGGGTACGTTTTTCCTGTAGCGTTAAAAAGAGAAACATAGTGCCTGCATTGAGGGGGCGAGGGGTATGGAGATGCTCTTCTTTTAAAAAATATTTATGCGTACTTTTACTAATTATATCATAATGAATGAGGCATTTAAATATTCAGGTACACACATATTTTTACTCTTTTACACGCCCATCTACTTTGTTTCACAAATAAATTACCTGTGGAATAGCAAGGAGCATAGGTGGATATTGGGGGGGGGATTACGGAGGCTTAGCCCCCCCCTCTCAAATAAATAATTTGAAGTTAAAGCCCCCCTAAAAATATTAAACAAACAATACCGTAATTTTGTACAGTTTGTAGAATTTTTTTCATTATTTTATATTCTTATATCTACAATTATAAAAGTGTACCTAGTCCATTACATACATCTATTTACCAATTTATTATTTACGGTAACATACTGAACAATTAAGACGCAATTCACAATAATATTATATTGTGTTTATATACCTAATATTGTACATATTTTGTATCAATTGGCCATCAATATTGAATAACATATTATACCGTTCTATTTATAGATGGGAAAATTAATTATTTCTTTTCTAATTTTTGTTAATTCTCAAGAGACAAGAAGCGATAACTATTACAGGACTATCGCTATAATAGCTCCATTAAACCTATCGTAAAGTTATCGTGATTGAATAAATCGTATTCGTACATTGTAATGGGTATCGTACATTCGTATTCGTACCGTTACCGTATTTTTTACTAAATTATATTTTACTTATTGTTTGATGTTCTTGGGAATAAGTTTCTTTTGAGATTGTGATTTAGATTTTTAATAAATAATTTAGTTCAAATAGGTTTTAAATATTTAAATAAAAATCTTTTATTAATTATTCTTTTTTTTATGTCTGTAATTATTTAAGTTGTTATGATAATGAGTTAACGAGAACAATTTTTTAAGAGTGATTTAATATAAAAATTAGTTTGTTGGGGGAGTGGGGGCAACGCCCCCGCGGGTCTGTTTACCATCAAATATTTGAGCCCCCTCAATATTTCACAAGATCTCCGCCTATGGCAAGGAGTCATGACGCTGCGTCTAGACACTGAGCGCCGAATCTGTGTCAGAACCAATAGCTGACGCTAGACGCTGCAAGAAAAACTTAATTTTATATACAAATTTAATAGGTTTTCTATACATTTTTTGAGGAATATTTTTATAAAACTATCTAACCCAAAAATAGACTAAAAAATGTCAACTTGGTATTATAGTTGTATGCAATTACAAATAGTACCTACCTATAGCATTGATTGAAAAACAATTTTTTATTGCCTATTTGAATGATTGAAACGTGCAATTAGTTTTATCTAAAAATGAAAAATGTTTGAAACCATAAAAGGATAAATACAATTTTATTTAAGTAACCTTGTTGATAAAAAACATTACAACGAAAGTACTATAATTTAACTATATTGTATTTTCCAAACTCTTGTCCGATGAAATAGCCTCATCTTGAATCTTCGCTCAAATTGATTTCCGAGACGCTTACTCGCCAGATTAAATGAACTTTTCACTTTATCACCATATATTCCTCGAGAAACTATTTATATAAACCTCTTTTATCATGTCGCACACCGTAGTTACATTAATACTCCTGTTGCCAACTAAATCGTATCTAGGAACTGCGACTTCAACTCACGGGTATTTATTTGATTTGAAACATTTACGAAATTGTCTTTTGAGAAGACTCTTATTATATTGGAATTTATATTATATTATCCTAATATTTAATAAACAAATAAATACTTCTCAGATGATTTAATAACAGTTTTTTTTCGTATACAGTCAGGTGGATTTATTGTTTTCATATGGTTATTCATTTGTTCAGCCATGGTGTACAATGAGTATGCAACAAAATGAGAACAATTCATGTAGCATAATTGCTCAATCATTTTGCGTGAGTTGATGAACGATGATTTGTAAATGGCTAATGCCATCGTTGAAATGACCACGGAATATTGATTTAGGTTCTGAAGACTGAAATGTCAGGATCTCTGATTATACGTCAAAAGGACAGACCCGTCTTATCTTTAAAATATACTTTTAAGACAATTTTAATGTCTGGTATAAATAAGTGTCTAGTATACGATCGTTTACGCTATTTAATAATATATAATAATGTGCTGTGATTAGACATATTAATATGTTATACGTCTTGTGTTGGGCACAAATTATTGAAAGAAACTTTAATAAATATTAAATAAAGCTTTTATTATGTACCTAGGTTCATATTAAAGTTATTATATTTAAAAAGATTATATTTTTATTTTTAATGTTGAATAATTTTGTGTGCAACATTTTTTTTTGTGAATGTTTTAAAATTAGAAATCAGTTTTAATTTAACTCATTATAATGAAATACAGAGGTTACTTATGTATTAAATACTTAAGTCAAATTATTCATAACCTTTTAACCTCTCTCTTAATGATACCCGTGTATAGTTGCTTATAGATTTAAAATTAAGTAATTAGACCAGATTGTATTAACTATTATCGAATAAGCGACATTTAGGTATCATACATTTTGTTGTATATTTTAATTTAATTTTATACAATATACAAATTAATAGTACTATCAATTGACCTTCACTGTAATGAAAACACCTATATGAATGTTAATCTTGATGTCTGTAGAATGCGTTCTACTTTTCCTCTTCCCACCCAATTATGTTTTTAATATTTAATAATCCGTTGGATACTCATAGAATAATTTGTCAATGTTAATAATAACTAAATATAATATCAAATATAAATAGATAATAACCTATTATGTTTATTTAGCTATAAATTGTATTATTTTTAAGTTCTCAATTTTGTTAGTTAGTAGTAACAATAATGTGTGTATTCTATACTTCTGTGTTACCTATTTCTATTCAGCTAAAATAAATTATTTGCAATGAACGATTACATTATTAGACAAGTAGCCATTTACCTAATGATTTATACCCTTGAATTGTTCCTATTATATGTTTTTGATTATTTTCTTTCATAATAGGTATCTCAATGTTTTCAAATAGTTGTGGTTATATAGGTCATAGGAGATATATCTTTGCGCTTTAGAATTGATATGTGGTCACTGGTCATCAAATTACAGAATGTGGATAAACTTTGTCTGGCTCGCAGAGTCGCAGCCTGCAACAATTTTATTACATAAAATTATAATTGCTGTATTCAATCTTCACGTTTTTTGTTATAATAATGATTTAACAAATACGTTTAAGTTAACTATAGGCAACACTAATAATTGCTTATTCAATACCATATTTGTTTGTGTGGTTTTTATCAACTCCCTGGTTTTGTAAAAAGAGTTATTTGAGTACTTGGTTAAATTTTACTCTACTATTGTGTATTTTTGCACACTTTTAACTAAACTCATTATTATTATTATTATCAGTTTTAGAATTTTCAATTAAAATTAAATAACGCAGATTGTGTATATAATTTAGTGTTGTATCCAATATATAATGTTTATTTTTTAAATATATAATGAAACTGTGGGAACTGTTAAAATTGGTTAATGGTGACAAATTAGTTTATTAGTTATAACATTCAATAACCCTAAAACAATTAAGATAGTTGAAAGTATTTTTCAATTGTACTTAGGTATAGTACTAAAGTGGCAACTACCACTTAGTAGGTACTTATAAGTTATATTTAGACAAAAACAGGGAACCAATATGGCAATATATCTAATAAAATGTCTATAATTGTCATTATTATTATATAAGCAGGGAACCTGCAGTGCTACATTTCTTTGCATGATGAATACACATAATAAAAATAAAAATATTTGTATAGAAAAAGAGAATATAATAAATAGTATTTTTTCTTATCATTAGTTTCTAGTGTAAACTATGATAGGACTCATTTTATTTAGTGGTATATTAATTTATTGTGATCCAAATTAGGTTAATTATTTAAGATTATAATCATTTTTTGTCTCATATTAAGACTGATGATATAATAAGTAATATCCTTAATAAAAATAGGTAAGCTAATAAATAATAACAAATATTATATTTAAAACAAAAACTGGCGATAATCTATATGTCTAGGGACTTCATAAGGAAATAGAACCTTTTTATACAACAATTTAAAACATTAGATGCCTTACAGATTATTAGACATATAATACCTAGTAGTTAGTCGTTTAGTCGCTACCATATAACTACATTAACATACATGTTAAAGAAAAATTTTAAGTAGCATGCATAGCTAGCATGTTGATCAATACACATTTTAAAATTTGATTTATATAGAAACATTTTATACAGTATTTTTATTGAAAATGAACAATGTGCAATCTATGTCTTATATGCACACATATTTTTTATTTTTTTTTTATTTTTAGAAGAAAATATACAATCTATACCTAACTAAGACATAATAAGTATATGTGCTATAAGAAGGAAACAAACAATAACATGATACATAAATTTGAGGAAAGAAGCCACCCACTGATGACACTTTCAACTTGTTTAAATGCACACATATAATAAGAAAATTGTGATAGTACAAAACAGGGGATGTTGCTCTGCTGTTCATAGTTTTTGGTGTCGAGAGCTAAGTATAAGTAATAAGAGTATAAGACACACATAACTAACAAATTAGGTTGAATTAATTTTTGCTAAAAACAAATCGCATATGTATATTATAGAACAATAAACATATTATAATTGAATTTCGTAGAATATTATTAGCTGTTAAGTTGTAAATCGATCCCGATGTACGTTGGAACGGGGTAGTGAATAGGACCATGATATAAATGCTTAAAATTAAATTTCGTAATTTAAACGAGTTTTAAAAAATTTGAAATTATAAAAAAATTGTAAATATTGTACGATAACATCAAAGCAACTAAATCAAACTACATAACAAAATCTCTGGTAAAAAAATATGGGATTCAAAAAGGTTATACCTACTTTGATTGCACCAAACAATATTTTGGTACATAGTTTAAAGATACACATAACACATGGACATAATATGACATATATGATATAATATAATACATATAATATATTATATAAGCCATATATATTTAATTGTGACGTAACATTATTGTTTATGTCGATGTCATCACATATAAGTTTGCCGTTTGGTATAGATACACGTGATAAAATTATTTAAGTATTCAAACACGTATTAAAATTAAAAGTACCTATCTATTAAAAAAAAAAACAATATTGTTTCAAAATATAAAAATGGCTTTATCAATTTTTTTCCTATTATTTGCGAAGTTATTATACTTACAAGTTACCATTTCACAAAAAGAAACATGAACGTATTCATCTCAGGGTAAGGTTATTTAAACATTTAATTTTTTTCAACACTAAATAGCGTGTTATTATTTTTTATACGTTCAATGAATCCAAGAAATCGATCAAATCAAGTTTCAACTTTCAACAATTTAGTAAGACTAAATTTTAAGTTGTAACATGGACAATAATACGTCTGTATAAATGTGTATATAATTTATTCTATATCTAGTAAAAAATATTTTATTATTTTAGATGCTTAGCAGAGAGATGGATGTATTGATTTTACAATGATAATATTACTCATAAAATATGAAAAAAAAATTTGTTCCATTGTCAATGAAAATATAGAACAATATAATAATTTATTTTTTAGTACTATACATTTATACTATATTTGGTTGGTGAAAAAATAATCTCAGTTAAGTAAAAAAAAACATATTATTATTATTTTTATTATGCGCGTCTCATAACTTTGATAACATATTATTGAATATTTATGGTAAATAGTAATTGATATAGTTGCCTATATTTTTTCTATTCATCGTTTTTTAGAAATTATTAAATCTTTAACAAATTACTGTTATTATAAACTTATAAACCCTGACCTGACTTGAAGGTGCGGTTATACTTTTGAAACCAATTACTTATAAGTAATATCAACACACTATAGGTTATCTAGTTATTTTTGTTTTTAAAATATTGGAAGCGCTTGTGGAATGTACCAATAGGTGTTCAAGTTAGTTTGGTGGTGTTTGATTCACATATTTTAATGCATGTTCCAATACTAAATATCAGTGATTAAATGATAAATAAATAATTAAAACTTCCTACCTATTCGATTTGTTATTTTGATATTATTTTCTACACAACTACTGAGCATATTTTATTAAAATAAACTATATATGCGTATAGGTACGAGTATGATATGACTAATATACAAGTATTACGTTATATGTTATAGTTTGCTAAGCTATACATATGTATAGAACTATAGAATTATTTATAAAAGAAAAATAAAACTTATAATAAAAATGTATTATGAAATGGAAGTACAATAATACGCGTAAAAGAAAAACAGATAGTTTCGTAACAGCGTGTATTGCCAATTGCTTACACTAGTCACTAAATCAAGTATGCGGTTCTTTTTTGTGATTAGGTAGGCATATTTCCAACTTTCAGATGTATCTAATGCAAGAATAAGTAATGTTCAGGCATTAAATAATACGGAAGTCTTGTGATAAATAAATCGTTAAAAAACAATTTAAAAATAAAAAAACGAATGAATGCAATCATCGAGATAATCTAGGTATGTTCATAATTGTTGAGTTGATGTTGTTACCACATTGTATAGTAATGTTTATTATCATATATATTATCTATCTTTTCACTCTTTTGTTAAGTCGGTTGGCGTTATTCTTTAAAATAAATAAATAAAAAAAAAAAAATATTTTAATAATATGATGTGGATGACTGTTTATTTTATTGTATTATAATATCCAATAAACTTTCTTGATTATTGTAAGGATGATGTTTGAACTTTGAGATACAGTGATACCAGAGGTATCTCCAAGGGGCCCTAAGGGTGGCCCCCTCCTAAAATCGTATTTATGAAAAAATTGTATAATGTTAAAAACAAAATGAAAAAACATACTATAATTTTGAAAGTTTTCTAAAAATTATGACTTAGGTCCCCTCCTCTTGAGGATGTATCTAGAGCCGTCCTGGTTGATACACAATGGTCTTAAAATCCAGAGAATTTATTTTTTGAATAATGTGTCATCATTTCAAGATATTCTGAATGAATGAAATCAATTTATTTTATATGATGAATAGTCTTGTGATGAATTTTAAGGTAAAACTAAAAAGGAGTTCAAATAAATGTATTGGTACACACAATATGTTATTTATTTTCAAAAAAATCTCTTCGTCTTCTCTTATAGTAGTGGAGGACGGCTTACTAGCATGTGTTGTCGCTTGTCTCTATATCTAACTAACTATGAGTTAATAGATCATTAAGACAACAAATTATACGTTAAGAAGAATTCATTTTGCTCTGTTATTTTTAATATTAGAGAGAATCGATTAATTATCATTTATCAAATTTAAAGTTAAGTATATTATCCAGGGCTCCACTTATTTTTTTATTATTTTAAATTTAAATCAAGTTATAAACATTTTAAAATTTACAAACATTTTAATTAAAAAATGCTCAAAACTTGTTTCTAATTTAAAAAATGTAAATAATTCTATGTAGAGACCTGGATAATATTCTTACCATTATATTCGATTCACTGTAATGTTAAAGAGTAAATTGAAATCTTCTTAAGGTAAAAATTGTTGTCTTATTCATCAATAAGACGGATTTGACGTCATCAAAACAATCATTTATTTATGGACCAATCACAAAATATACTGATTCAACAATAACTAAAAATGTATTAATTAATTAAATAATTAAAATAATCCTATGTGATCCATTTGGTGTTACTTATTATTTATTATTAATATTATTTTCAAATACATACCTAGTTATGTTAGGTAGCTAGCTTTAAATGTTGAAACTTGAATATTGGATATTATGTATAACAGAGTTATAATAAATATATCATGTGGATTACATGACCACACACGCATAAACTTGGCATAAGTGCTCTAAACAATTAGTTATATAATGTTCCTTGATGTTTCTGAACTCTGAAGTGAAAAAAACTGAGACCTGAGTAATGGGTATAATAAGTGTATAACAGTTATTATCATAAGTATATACTGAGACATTTTTTGATGTTATAAATAAAATATGCAGAATTCGCAATTTTCACCTACCAATAAAATAATAAACCTATAATAAAAGTACCTAGTTTTTGTTTGCTTTGACGCTATAGTTTTTATCTTACATCACTCATTATATAGCTTCCTCAGTCGATCTTAAAATTTAATTACCTATCTCATGCGTCGGTGGTATAACAAATAATATAATATTAAATATATATGATAAAATATAATCATTTTATTCAATGGTACAATTTAATAAGTGTGATAATTCAATTAGATAACAATCAACGTGTACGAACAAACAATATTTATTTAACAAATTATTTGGAACATTTATGTGTTGCAAATAATAATATTATGCAATATTTAAGTACCTCGTACCTACATGACAATTTAACAAAACGTCTTTCAACAAAGTTTAATTTTTATTGCTTAACATATTTTACAATTTAGGGGATAATAAGGTTAGGAACAAACGATACGAAATCAAAAAGCAAATAACTATACAAAGGTTGTGTTAATTAAATAAAAAATTATCCATCTATTAAAGTTTACTCGTGATATTTAAGATTTACCGTTGGTCAATTTTAAAATGTAGTCACAGCATCATTAGGAAACCTTCAAATTCAGTAGAAAAATGTTTTAAAGGGTGTTCTCAGTGGATCCTTAAGTGTACTTAATAATTCAAAAAATCAGAATCTGAATTATCGCATTTTGCGCTCAGAGTTTAAAAGAACTATGGCTGTTAATTGTCATAGTGTATTATAATTTATAACGAACCGTACACGGGACGTTAGCCCAAGGCTTGCGGTAAATAGCTTTTATTTGAATAATCGTTCAACGATTATTATTCAGTTATCTTATCAAATATATGGTAGGTATTCTGATGATAATGTAATCTTGTCTTACAATATTACACTAAATCTAGTACCAACCCACCCTTCGAATTTTCAAGGAAAAATTGCTCCAAAATATAATACTTTCACCACGCCACTGATGTTGCGCAGAGCTTGACTTCAGGGTGCCCTCGGCTAGAAAACCCAAATTAAAAAAAATAGATTCTTATAATCTTAGAGAAATCGTAATTTTGGCGTTTTTTGTATTCGAGAAAAATAAAATAATGGCGGTTTCGCCGGTTTCCTAGGTGATAGAATTATGAGTTATGACCTTATTCACACGAAACTCACACACGGACATTTTATGGCAAAAATAGATTCACCCCTATGCCCAACATGTAATAGAAACTACTCCATCAAACATATCATCACCCACTGGCCACTGCCCTAACTTCAATGAAGCCAGAAAAGATTTCAACATACCAGACAACCTGTACAAAGCAATTGGTTCATTTTCAAACTTTCAAAATATAATTTAAAAAAAAATTAAATTGTAGAGTAGCATATAACCTTCAATATTAAAATGTTAAAATGTAACACTTATAAAGCTAATAACCTGTGTGTGATGCAGATGCTTAATCAATAAAAGAAAAAAAAAGAATTATGACCCTAATTTTGAGCATTACATAAAATTATAAAAACACTAATTTGTCACATAAGTTGAGATCTTCTGATGAACCCTTGCTTGAAAAAAACATTGACTTGAACAGTCCTAAAACTTCTATTTTTTTACTTTTCTCCTAAAGACCTAAACTATAATAGCTAGAAAGTTAGCTGATAGGCAATAGCTCATTAAAAAAGATTATCGAGCATATATAAAATTTTTAAAAAATGAGGTATTCCTCAACTTTCGAAACTGGAGAACAGATTTTGTTGTTTGGGGTCTTGTTGGATTCATATTGACTAGGAAAAGTGCAGTGAAGATTTTCAGAACTTTATCTTCAACGGTTAATTCACTACAAAGGTTTAAAGCTTAAAACATCAAAAAATCACCAATAAAATGTATTTTGATTTTTTTGAAAGTTCAGTAGTGAATCAACTATTAAAAATAAAGTTCTGAAATTCTTCACTGCGCGTTCTCTCCTAGTCAATGTAAATCTGATGTGCCACCAGGCCAGTCCGCCCCTGAGTCAATAGGTATTCTACATATTCCACGTTTCAAATTTAAACTTAACAATCTTAATTTTTATAATATACAAAATGTAGAATTTGCTGTAAATATTTTTTTATAATTTATATTGTTTATAATAATTGCATATACCTCCTATTCATACTGACATTTCAACACTTTTATCTCCAGATTTCCCATTTTGTTCTACATGTAGGTTGTAGGTATGTACAAAATATTTCAAGTATAAAATGTAGTATTATTATTGATTATAATCAATATTTTTTTCTATCAATAAATAATTGTAAATCTAATTTTCAACTAGTTAATTATATGTGTGATGATTAAATATTCTCGATTGTGAGGAATGTGAAGAATAGTTAGGTTATAGTCTGGTTATTCTATAAAATGTTTATAGATACAGAGTTAATTTAATTTTAATGTAAATACATTAAATAAGATAGGTTTTAAGCATTAAAAAATAACGGATTTCGTACCTCAACGGTAATTGTTCCTATATATAATATTGAATATTTACATTTAAGATATGTTTTAAAATTTATTTTCAGTTAATTAATTTTAAAAACTTATTTTTTTAATGATTGTTTTTTATTGTTATCAAGGTTATTTAAATATAATATAAAATATTATTAATAACATTTTTTGTATTGATAAATACTTCACCTCTACCTATACATTTTTAAATTAAATAGCGGATAACGCTCTTCTGTCGGAGGCCTTCAGAACATTGAATGTCAAATAATTGAATGTCAAAATCTTGAACAATAAAATCTTGAATATATAATCATGTTAATATCTTGAATATTCAAAAACTTGAACGTCAAAATATTGAACACAAAAATTGTTACCGTCAAAACTTTCAACGTCAAAATCTTGAACGAAAAAATTGATTCCGTCAAAACTTATAATAAAAAAATAGTTAGAATATTTTTGAATTTTTTTCCCCAAATGTGTAGTTTTGTGAGTCAAAAGCTCAATAGATTGGTAAAAACAAGAAATCGGGAAGTAGAAGATTTGGTAGAAGATAAGATTAAACATCCCGATTGTAGCAATACTATAACATGAGTAACCTGGCCGCGTATTACGTACCTAATCTCATCATAATGAATACCACTCGCATTGTTTGTAATAATTTTAATTTGAACATATTTACGTTTTTATTGACCCTGTCACCTACTTGAGGAGGTTTTGCATTGCAAGTCGACGATAGTGCCAAAACATGTGTACAGTTATTGCCAATAAGCTTGAAAACACCTAAAAATGTTTTTTAATACCTTTTAAGTTTAAATTATTTTTATATTTAATTTGAAATCTATTTAATAAAAAAAATTCTACTGTGACATCCTTCTAATCACCTAATATAGCGTCTAGTGCCGATTAGTTGCTTTAAATGTGTATGTAATCACTTCACGTCTTCAAATTTAATCGGTTTCAAAAGAGAATAAAAAAATTATAAAATAACATATGAAGTAGGTATCTTCAAATGTAAAACATCCGTTTACATCCCAAAACATAAGTTCACTTAGTTTGTCAGGAGATTGGGATAATTATTATAGTGACGATATTACTATCTTATTAAAAATAAAGGTTTTCGTCATCTGTCTATTACATTATTTTGAGGATTACGAATACCGATTAGGTATCCTAGAAACGTACGTAAAATCGCATTGTTCGGAGACATTAATATTCTGATCATTGTCTGTTGCCATATATTAATAGTTAAAAATAAAACGGTTTTTTTAAGCAATGTTTTTCTATAAAACGGCAGTCTTCGTTGGATCTTGTGAAACATAATTAATAGGTAATGTCACGACTGTTGACTAATGAAAACATATGAGAAAATCGTTAATCTTTTCCTGAATTTTGAAATGATTGTCGAACACATTTTACTATGTCGCGAGAAAAGTTCTTGAAAATACCTAGATATATGGCTTGAGCTCTAAAGATTTGTGTGCCGTTTTTCATACTGTGTATTTGTGCGAGTCGTATAAAGATTAACTACACAAATAAATATGTACAAAAAAATAGCTACCTCTTAAAATATTTAAGTAAGCATCAATGCATTAAGCTTTTTAAAGTCATAAAATAAAACCCATATTAGGTAATTCTTTTTTTCATAGTTTAATAAGTAATCTTAAACTTAAGACTTAATAAAGAATGGTTAATGTGCACAAAAATAGATTATATTTTAACCACTATAAAGTATAAACTAAAACAAATTTATTTTATTTTTCGACATAAAAATATAAAGTTAATAGTTAACTTACATATAACATAATATTATGTTTTTAATATTTCCGTAAAAATCCATTACCTATCATGCCAAATGCAAAATGTATTTATTTTGCAATTTTTTTCAGGAATAAAATTGTTTATAGATATAATTTTCATTATTAACTGTATGCAAATACGAAAATACTATAATATTTATGCTATAAGAATTGAAAACAAGTTACTACTATAAATAATCTTACTAACCATGTCCAAAGATTGTTATTTACACAAATATAAAACCTTACACCTACGTACATATCCACATAAAATAAACTATAATTGTATGTGTAGTCGTGTAGACAAATTAGAGTAGTATGGTAGTACAATTAAAATTAAACATGTTTAAAATAAAAAGAAAAGATTTTGGTAATTTCAGGACAACATACTTTCTGTAGTATGATTATTACATCAATGTATTTTAGTGTTTTTTCTAACCTTGATTATGCATAGTAATCAGAGCAAATAATATTATAATATATACCTGACACCTTACATCATATTTTAAACAATGTAATTGCATAATATACATGTAATTAAATTAATATTATGATATTGAATATAATATATAAAATGTTTATTAAGTTAAAAAAGTTTATTTAGTTAAAAAACTATGATCGATTTCTAGATGTAAGCTGAGAGAGGATATTGGCTAGATAATTTATTTGAGCGTCAGATACTTGGTTTTGGGTGATAAAATTTGGCCACCATTAACATGGCCAACCTCCTATATGTATATCATTTACGTTAATGGTCATTTAATACGTCTTAATAATATTTTTCTTTAGCTAACCATTTTTAATTAGCTTCAAACTGTTATTTTAAATAGTGTATTATACTGCGATGTTATTATTTATAATAATATAATTAATAGGAAATACCATTAATATGTATATGGTAATTCAACTTAAGAGTAAGTACTACAAAGCTCGTAACAAATAACTAGAATAAAGTAATAATAGGCTAGTGAGTAGTACTGTGCAGAAAACACATTATTTGTATAATTAAAAGAAAATAAATAAGTATTTATGTATTATAAATTATAGTTGACAATTTTTATGGAAATTCGAGAAACACAATATTTTTTTAATTCAATATACCTTATATATATATTATACATACCTAATTGTTTAATTTGTAAAAATAACTTTAATCCTCAGCCACTACTTTCATAAATTTATTTATTAATGTTTCGATTAAAAATATAAATAAAATAATCATTTAATCTGTAATTTGTTTTATAAATACATTTAATACTAAAGAAACTAGCAGACCCTAAGTATAGAACCAATTAAATTCTCTCCCTCCCTACCTAAGACAAAACATGTAAATATATTTCATTCATAAGGAAAATTTATTTTTTAACATTAGTATCGTTTATTTTTCTTCTTATATTGTTGCTTATCACTTATTTTAACTTTTAAGATTGATTTATTTTCATTCCACGATAAATTTCCGAAATTCATGTGTATGTATATAATACATAACTTTACCATCATGTGTATTCATAATCTCATTGATGGTGACTTTAAGTATAATAATTTTAAGTTATATTTATATCCAATATCCCATGTATATTGTATTTACTGTTATAGTTAAACATGAAAAAATGAACTAAGATATTTTTTATAATTTACCAATAATAATATAAAAGTTTTATACATTTTTTACCTCGATAATGAGTTAAATACTTAGTTAAATCAATTACTCTTTACTTAATTATGTAATCTCATTTATATTTGAGAAATGTTTAATAATAAACATGAACATTATTATACGAGCAATTAATATAAACACACGCATATGAATGCTGCATCTATTAAATCTAATAAATGAGAATATTATTACAAAGCAAATATTAACGTTTATTTTTTTTTTAATTTTGAATACAAACAAAAGTCTATCATAGATCCATAGATACAATCTATTAAGTTTGGAACGCAACAAGTGTTCGTAGTTAACCATTATTTTGAAGAACGTACAAATAAGATCAAAAAGATTGAACGTGGTGTGTGTTTTTATGAAATTGATTTATTGATTTTTCTTTTAACAACAATTTGCAAATTCGCCAATAATTTGCATTTTTAATGTTGAGTATTGGCACTTTTTGAAGGCAGGACATTTTCATACTTACAACATTGTTGTATTATGTACATTATATACATTATTATAATCTTAATAACTTTTCTTTATTTTATTCGTATTAACTACTGTAATAGTGTAATATAAGTATGATACATAATAAACCTACATGGCTTATTTATATTTTATACATATATATACACTTATATACATATATATTATATTTTATACATCATGTACCTATACCTCTGTGAATGTGCGTAACTAGGATTTAATAATTACAGGGGCTAGAGTTGTATAAAAAAACAAAGTTCAAAACAACCCCCTCCATGATAACTGATGAGAATTACTAGAGTTGATTTTTGAATAAATATTATATGTTTCGTAAGTAACCCTGGCATCTAGCTGTATGTTTCTCAATCTTTCGAACTTATAGAAGCACTTAAAATGACAACGGTTAATAGCGTTCAATACGATCTCGTCGACACAATTTGTACGGTAGGCCCATTAAGACGTAACCTCATGGACCGCATATCCGGAAAAATAAGTAGTCTCGTACCGTAAAAATCCGAAATAAAATCCAGTGCTAGATAGGTACCAAGTAGGTACGCGATATAGCGTCGTCTATTATTACTGCAGTGATACAGGTGCGAGCAGTAGAGACAACAGTATAACTCGTGTGGGTGGCGAGGAAGGTCGTCTACCACTGAATGGAACATGACATTAAATTACCATATGCATAACGCATAATATTGTTGTGAACTTGTGTATGTTGTGATGCGAATTGAACGAGAACACAGAAAACTCGTTCACGGCACGAGAATGCGGACGGCGCAATATATAACATAAATAACATGTTAATGTTATTGTGGTCGTGAATCTGCAGAAAAAAAAACAACTCGGGCATTCCGTTTAGTACACTAAAGTCACTAGAAAATGAGAATAATAATACCCATCAGCGACTATCACCCCCCTCCCACCCTTCCCACTTCAACTGTGATCTTGTGCAGGCGTCTCTGCAGTCCGCACGTGGCTGCACGTGTCATGACCGGCAATATCAACAATAAACATACACGCCTGCAATATAGTACATTATACCACTCATACCCACCCATAATATAATAATATAGCCAATATAGGCTATACATATTATAATAATATGCTAATTATCGTTTATACCACATATACTCAGCCATATGATCAGTATAGATGTGAGTGAATACAATCTACGAGGAGACTATAATAATATAGTCTCAACGGCTCCATACAAAAGCCAACACCAGTCATAATTGCTGCGATTCCCCCGCCCCCCTGAACTTTTATATACCACCCATAATGTTAGAACAGAGACTATCGAACGACCGTCTCAATCGTTTTACGACCACTTTGTCCGTCGTTGTGGTTAATTCCGAAAATAGCTCGGAACGTTTACGTATGTTAATTCATAAGTACCTACGTTTACACTATACAGTATACACACACCACGATTGAGAGATTATCTATATACACACATTCATAAATATAATATTATTAAATATATTTGACAAATCTGGATTTACACCTAACACATAGATTACATAAGTGATTGAAAATATTTTGTTTTTTCCGTGTTGTAATATTATCGGGGAGACGCCGTCTCAAAGTTTCCGCTGACGCGTGCGCCCCTGCATGCAATGCAGACTGCAGTTATGCAGTTGTTCCGATGATGGCTCATAATTGGCGACAGCTCTCCGGCATAGGCGCACATTGAGACTTAAACTCCAGAGTGCTAGAATGTTGTACCCCAAAGTGACTTTTGGGACCTTCGCCTTCGCTCCGTACATGGTTATGTACACCGGGTATAAATTAATTTAATTTCAAATAAAGCTGGGGGTGCTAATTAAGGACTTGGATGTCGGCCAAGCACCCCCGTATGTGCGCCAACGACCCCCGGACTGCAGTGGTCTGTCGAGGGGGGGGGGGGGGGGGGGGCACCCTCAACGCCAGAGGGACCGCGGGGCGCGACGACACAGCGCCTACCGGTCTGCCACGGCGATTCGGCGGCGCGCGCGACCCGACGCGACGACGGCGACGGTGCGGCGGAAGGCGTCGTTATTAATGAGACTGGCCGAAACAACAACAACGTCGCGACGGCGATAGGTACGCGATATTATTGCGCCGCCACTATCGTGCGCGGTAGTCTGTGCCAACGTGCGATTATGTTCAAACCGGTGTTGGGTATCGTGTTCGTTCTCGTCGCGTTTTCGGCACATCCAGCGTGGTCGTCCGACGACGACGCCACCGCAGCCACTGCCGATACTGCCGTCGCGTCGCCCGCCGACAATTCCACGGCACACGACGAAGTCCGAGGTACGTGCAAAAAAAAAAAAAATTCTGTTGTCACCAACGTCGGTGCTTATTCGATGTGTGGTCCGATCGGGTAATCGGCCAATTTCTCAAATCATATTATTTTTTCCAATATTATACAGTTATTATACAGTTGTAGTCATACGTTAGGTTTTTTTTTTAATTTACAAGTATATTACAATAATATAATGTGTTCACAATACGACCATATTATGGTCTATGACCCATAGGTACCTAGATAATATGAAAAGTTTTACTACACGACGAGTAGGTAGACGAGTAGGTATTGGTGTATCACGATTTGATTTTGATCGTCAGTCGCCACTCGGTAAGCATATTATTTTCCGGCTGCATACTATAATAGGTAGTAGTTGTGTCCCAAAAAAGGTATCATCCGAATTGCGGCTGGGGGTTTTTAACAGTTAAAAGGGTATACAGGGTTAGCAGTTCTTAACAGTGCAATATTATTTTTTTTCCAAAAAAAATATGACAACAATTTAAATAAAAACTGAAAAACTAATAATTTTTAATCCATATAATGACGGCAGCTTGTGAAAATGGGAAGGAAAATGCATTTCTATAGTACTTATATAATATGATGTTTATTTTCATATTTTATATTTTTAATTAGTATGTTTCTCCGAAAAAGTATGAGCTACAACTCGTATATATACGTTAAAAAATCGAGACTTCAATTCGGAAGTAATTTTTACCGCGGGACGCAATTAGTTGGCCACCTTTTTATTCTTCAGCATATAAGATTTTGTTCCTTTTTTAATTTGTTTGTCCATCCCACGCAATGTGTTTAGAAATAATATCATTTTATTGCAATATTTATTATAGCACAGTCCTCAGGTAAAAATTTGTATAATTAACTACATTGAGATAATTTATGCAGTATAAAATGTTATAATTATTTATATTAACCGATTTTTCGGAAAATACTGTAATTTATTGCTTATTGTTTTTGATCACCGTAAAAATATACCCCTTGATCATGCATCATTCATCTTTAAACACTACCAATCTATGATTCTAATTTATAATATGCACTTCGTTGTTTTAATATCAATCATAAACCAAGTCATTATTATTTTGTGTGCATTTGAAATACGATAAAATAATAAAAACCAAACTGGAGTGTTTTTTTTTTTGTCGATTCATGCCTATAAAAAATGAATTATAATTCCGGAGGTTTAGTTCCGCCTCCCAGATTAGCATTGAATATTCACGCTTCCACAGAACGTTTGATTATCGCACGCTCGTCTTAAACGAATGGCGTAGGTATTGTATGCGCAACAAATTGTGCAATTATATAATATGTACCTACAAGACATTTATTTCCATAGATATTTTATAGTCATTCATATTATTTTACATCTGTGTACCTATCAATATGTATAGTTGAATTTGGACCATATTATAAATACGTATACGAATATACGTACGCTTCTGATATTTTAATTTTTCAGCAGCAAATAATAGAATATCTATTTATGAATCGATACTTTTTCGCATCATCTTGAATATATAAAAGCTTCTGAACAGAAGTTTAACAAAAATATGATTTTAGGCCATGAGTCATTATAACTTAAAAATTAATATCGTTCAAATAATTATATTCTTTTTCAATTAGGTAACACTCAATTAAGTAAACTAGCACAACAACATATTTATTAAAAACAAACGAAATAATATTTGATATAGGTACGTTTGTATAAATTATAAATTTAGAACGGAATTAATACTTACAAATTATGACAGAGTGCATAAAAACTATAGTTAATTATTTATTATGTTTATTACTTATTACTTACACAGACTAATTATTTTGAATTGTTTAGTGGTGATAAATGATAATTGATAAGTATGATTGCAATGATATCAACAGATATTGTAATACACATTACTACAATACGTACCTACCTACTAGCTACCACTAACCACAGTTACAAATATTTTTAGAATATTTTAGGATAAACTAATTTAAATTAAAAAACAATTTAAAGTATATTAATATCCTATTATGAGCTAGGGGCTATTAAATTTTTACAGTTATAAAACAAATTAGTGTGCCATGCATCATAATATCATTGTTAAATTGTTCATTATAATATTATAATATTATTGTTTCTACACAATTTTGTGTATAGTCTATACAATTGTAGAGGCTAGTGATTACTTGTGTAATAACTTTTTGACCAAACAGCAATTTAGTAGCTTGGGTTTAATAAGTAAAAATATCTTCCGTTGTTCCATCTAATGCATAGGTGGAGTTATTAAAAATGAATAATAATAATTTTTAACGAGCAATGCTTTCTTTTTTGACACATGTTACATGTAATCATTCTATGCAACACCTATAGCGTTCAAACATTTTTAGTGAAACTGACATGTATGAGTAGGTCTGTAATATACATAGTACTACTGTATGTCCCTAAGCACAATTTTATTTTATTTATAAATATAAGTGCTATGACAGTATGGCACGATATCGGTGCTTCCATCCCTTAAATAATCATTCAAAAATACCTTTCTCGTTTATGAGTTAATTTATAAAAATATACAATACTTTAATCTAAACCAGAACTTACAGTAATTTAAATGTTTATGGATTATCATTTTTTAAAACTCTGTGTAGGTACCGACTTTTTTTTATTATATGGCTATTGTCTATGTATGTGAATAGTTTTTATTTAGATCCTATAGCCCTTCCCACCTTTTTATCATTTTTAGATTTGCAACCGTATTTTATGTATGCGTAGGTATATTATATTATATGTATCGATTTAGCATAAAATCTATCATATAACAATATTTAATAGTAGAACGTAATAAAAACCAGTCAGAAAATCGACTTCCTTTAAAATCGGCCTGGGGCAAAGTATTGAAAAAAAATAATAAAAACTTATCGATATTATTAATTGTATTGACTATTGGCACTTTAGACCTCTTGTAGAGCGTCCCTCGATGTTTTCATATCGAATACTCGTAAACGGTGCACAACAAATACTGGTATCTACGATTGCATTAATTTGCATATTTTATTAACTTTTATCGCCTATTCACGATTCACCCATATTTAAATGGCGAGAAATGAATTTTAAAAGTAAAAAATAATATATATATGTTAATGATTAATAATTATTATCCAGCCACCTTTTGTAATTATTATAACCGTAAAAAAATTTAAAGATTTGTTCGAGACCCCCAAAATATTACCCTTGTTCCATTCATGAAAAAGTGCTTTCTTAAGAGTACTTATGTTAATAAATTCAACGAAAATAATGTCAAATAAAGTTCATAGGAAAACGTATCAGTACAAATAATAATTAATTACCGACGGATAATTATTTGTATGGCATATTTAGGTTTCTTAGAAAGTACCTATATATTGTTTTAATATTTAATTTAAAGTAAATATACGTATAGATACCTAAATTTAATAGGTAAAAAAGTTACTGAAAAAAAATTGAACATAACATTCGATATTTGACTGTTGAATTGTAAAATGTATAGAATTTAATTTTATTCACGGGAATTTCATTGGGTTTATATTTAAAAATTAAAGAGTATTTAATATGAAATAAAAAACCTACATACTTGACGTTTATCTGTGTAGTACTGTACTGCCTACATAGAGAGGTACCTATCTAATATGTATGTAGAGCTATACTTTTAAAATATACCATTTGTGATTTAATTATTGTTATTATTAGTGTTGATGGAAAACGATTACCATTAAATTAAACATTTTATGTCAGATATATTAAAATAGTATTATGTTTCTTGAGGTTAAAAACCTTGGAAATTCTTTCCGGTTTAATATCTGGAAGTAGGTATGTACTATGTAGTTAATATAATGTCAGGGTATGACTGTATGAGTAATATACTCGAATGTAGTACAAACGAATAATGTATAGGTATTGTAAACAAAATACCAGTACCAGTTTGATATGTAACCGTGGGCTGTGGCTGGTGGTGGTCGATGGATATACACGGTGGTTCATTAAGCATGGTCGCCCTCATTTTCCCCCATAATAATAAATTTTATTCAAAATATGATTTTTGGAATTTTTAAATATGCTTAAGTATCATATTATATTATACAACCTTTTCAAATATATTTGAAATTCCTTTGCCAATCAAGGAAAATCATATGACAATAGAAACTTACTTTCAGATGAGTATCCTAACCTTTTTACTGTTTTGCTTTTTTTTTTGAAAATATGATGATCTAAATCAAAATTCGAAAGTTAGTTCTTGAGTAATATAACTTTGTGTAGGTACTATGGATAATACTCCATGATAATAGGGTTAGACGATATATGGGGCTAAGATTATAATTTTAAAATGTTATTACGGTAATTAACATTAATTTAATAACATTTTGTGTCAAGTGCTAGGCTAAATATTACAGAATATACTTTAAATTCTAAGTGAAACTATAATTTAGAACTATTATTCTTAGTTAGTACATAAAGTTAAATAACTCAGAAACTACTTGTTCAAATCTCGATTTAGACTCCATCAAAATAATTTAAATTATCTAAGTAACAATTTAAAGTAAAAAATGGGTGATTTTCAAATAAGTTTGTACTGCTATTTGCCATAGTATTCTCTTTAAATGATGAAAGCAATTCTAAGTAAGTATTTATAAATAAATATAGTCTCTAAGTATAATTAAAATTTCCAAAACAGAATTTTAAAATTATTTATTTATTGAAAGAAAAAAATGAGGGTGAGCATGCTTGGTGAATTACCCCATATATGTAAGGTATGTAAAGTGTACACATTGTATTTCCAATACAAATCTCGTAAAGAGCCAAAGAAAACAAATACCTAGTCAAATTATCATCAAAAAATTAAAGTTCACTAGTATAACTTTAAATATATGAATCCCGAGACACAGAACGCTTGTTCCTGTAATATAAATCAATATTATTAATCAGATTATATAATATTGCGATTTTAAACGTATTTAATGCTATTCACTATCTAATCACTTGTCACTATTATTTTTATTTAAAATTCAAGAACATAATAAAAAGTATATAGGTAGTTATTTTTGATCGTTCGAGGTTTTCTTATAATAAAATATAATTTTAAATCTCTATTCACTAATATCTGGACTGAAATAGAATACGAAGCCATTGTATATTACACCTAATTAATTTTGATAACTTGACGTGAATATTTAAAATGTTCATTAATACAGGGTTTGTTTGTCTGTCTGTTAAAAATCCTGTTTTACATATTTAGTCTACAACAGTGCAATGTCATATAATATGCAATATATTCCCCGTACATTCACTACCTATGCATTATGTGATAATCTGATATGCAGGAATTTACTACTAATAGATTTATTAATAAGTCTTATCCTCTTGAATTCGTATGATACCTATAAATGATATTTTTATCTGTGGTTTTTGAAGTGCATTACTTTAAGAACATTATTTTTTTTATTGTATTCTTTCTTGCACAGTACTTATATTTATTTATGTATTATATTATACAAGTCAATTCACTAATCATGCTCACCTCTTTTTACTTCAATAATTTTTAATTATACAATTTACCATATTTTCAAATGCTTGAGATATTTTGTATTACTTAAGGAGTGTACTGTGGTCTGTAGATATACACACTTCTATTTTTAAAATGAGAGCCCACTTTTTTACTGTAAATTATTAACTGATAATTGTTTTGAACATTTTTGAAGTATCAGAATAAAAATTAGAACGAATAGTTTTTAAGTTATTTATTTTTGTGTACCAAGGATTATTAGGTCCGTGATAATTGGCTTGAGCAATATGGGGGCTATGACTCTATGGTGATTTGTTTTAGTGTTTAATATTAATCTATCAACATTCTTAATTTGTAAAAATGGACAAGGATAGTAAGTATACTAGATCCAATATTACATATTATACATTATACTTTTGTACACATTTTTAAGGATTATTACCATTTTAATAACTGAAAAACTACTCGTTCGAATTTGAACCTAGGTAACTACCATACAAATATTCAAAATAATTATCCACTAAATAATTTACAATAAAAAAGAGGGTTCTCATTCTAAAAATAGAAGTTTGTTTCTCCGCAGGAAATTCCCTAAGTACCTGGTACAATAAATCTCAATAGTTTAAAAATATGATCTAATTAAGTATATTTAAAAATTCCGAAAATCAGATTTTAAATAACTGCATCGTTCAAAAAGAATAAGGGGGTGAGTATGCTTGGTGAATCACTCTATATATATGTTATTTTTATGTAAGTTACGAAGTACAATAATTAACAACTTTCAAATATAAATATCACACTTATTAAAATAAAATTTTTAGATATAGTTATTTTCTTATTTGTGGATATTATAATATTAGGTACCTAGTCATTATTGCTTAATATTTTGTAAAATAAAAATAAATAAATAATATTAGGTATATTATACTTATATTTTTAATTTGCAATAGCATTTTAACATACTTTTTTAGATTAAGTACCAAAACTAAAATAAAAACTACCTTAAGTATTCGGATACATTAATCAAACAGTTCACCCGTAGTTTAATAAAAATATTAGTATCCTAGTGTGTCGCGGTGGTTGTATTCAGTCACTAAACGTGATTGCAAGCATCGGCAGGTGTCACCAGTTCCAGAAGGGGTGACCACCCGGGTTTTTAGTGACAAATCCTTGTAACACATAAACGTATTCCAAACCAACGGAACCTCCCCCACTTACAAGCAGATAATTTTCATATAGTTACCGGGCTTTGAATCAATAAAAAAAAATTCGGTATATATTTTATTATTATTTGTAATTTGTATTTGTATATCATTAATATGAAATAAATGTAATTGGTGCGTTTGGGGAAAACAATAACCGTTTTAAGTTATTATATTTACACAACATTAATTTTTAATATTGTATACCACACCGTTATGTTGACGTTTACAAAAATGTAGTTAAACTTTTTAACAGTGTGTTTGAAAACACTCGTGAGGCATGGGTTGAAAAAATAAATCAACCTACGTTTTTACGTCAATACATAGTATTGGGAAGTATATTAAAATCCATAATTCACTTAATTTATATGCGTATGAATTAATATTTTAAATTAAATAAAAACCTTAAATAATATTTTCAGATTACAAATTCACAAATATCTTAAATCGTCACACGAGTTATATACAGTATGTTTCACATAAATAGTAAAGTGAAGTATTCTAAATAGATGACTTTGTATTGAATTTTACATTTTTTATGAAGAACGAGTATATTATACTTCTGGCCCAATTTACAAAGTGTGATATTTTTAAATGCTTGGATTTTTTTTTTTAAACATTTGAACAATTTGAACCATTTTATTCAGTGGATAAACTACTCATTTACTCAAAATAGTAAAAACTTGATTTATTATTATATAAGTAGTTCATTATTTTAGAAAGCATTAAAATATAACAAATCATCTGAAATTGAACTGAGTTCAAAAATAAGACTTCATTGTTCAAATAATTTATGGAAATTATTGTACTTAAGGTGAAGAATAAATCAGTAAGCTATTAAAATTAAAATACTATGTATTCTATTATTGGTGAATATTACACATTTAACGGGCTTGTATAAGTTATTGTAATTAAAAGTTAAACTTACACGATGTTGAGATACCACATCCAATAAACTGCGATAGGTACATAAAACAATACTTACTAAGACAAATAAGTGTATTTTATTGTACAGTTTTAGTTGTAGGCTACTTATAGCAGACACTAGTGCAGACGATTTTATAATCTTTTTGAAGCTTAGTGCCAATTTACATAAGTTACATTATAACATTTTAAACTCATCGAATGTTTAAGTCCATACAATATTTCCATTGACAAAAAATATGTGAATGGTACATTGGCAAATATTATGAGAATATAAATACATTTTTTCTTTATGAAATGTTATCTTTAATTTTTTCGTAAAATTAACCTACGTTTCACAACTATTCAAGTCTTTACTAGGCTGGGTGTGATACATTTACTTTTTAATTAAGTGCTTATTTTATGTGGTAGCAATGTTTGGACATTTTTAGTATTCCACAACTGTTATGCATCAAACGGATCTTTTTTGAGGTTTTCGCCCTACCGTTTAGGTACCCAGGGGTAGATAACTATTATTAATTCCCACATACTATTCATTACTGCATGATATACATTATTCTAGAGCTATATAAACGTTTCAATAGTTGAAATGTTTAACTTTTTTTTTCATTTTATGTTGATACCATTTTTATTTCTAAGTAAAAAACTTTGAACATATTACAACAGTAAAAAAAAAATCGAAACTCTATAGTCACTATTTTCAATGATAAGAGTTTGAAATAAGCATTTTTCGAAATTGGAAGTAGATTAGTATTAATAATGTATAGCCATATTGGTATATGACGTGTGTCTTAATTTATAATTGAAATAATAAATAAAAAAAAAATAGATCAATATAATAATATATTAATTGTTAACTGAACCGTCTTATACTCTATAGTCTTATCTATAGTCACAGTCTACAAGTGTAAAATGTAAAAACTTTATTAGATTACCCTTAAAAAGTACATGTGTGATTTGTGTGACGCAAAAGTTTAAACAATTACAATGTTTGTAATAATGATTCAAGAGGTTTTAAAATAATAAACGATATCAGGGTTTGTTCGAAGCAGATATTAATAAATATTTTATAGTTTTATGTCATTTTTTTCTTACCAACATCGATATATACAAAGAAATGTTTAGGCCTACGCGTTATTTGAATACGTACTACTGTGTACCATTGACTACTAATTGTATGGTTAATAATATTGTAATTGCTGTAAATCAATTTTTGTAAGAAAAATATAAACATTTTATGATAATTTCGTAAATATTATTTCAAATACATATTTTAATTAATTTTGCAGTAATACTGTTAATAAATCTATTTTCCAGATTAAACTATTCAAGTCTAAAATACCAAGTATAATTTAAAATGCCCCTTTATTCGTATGAAATACATATTTCCACAACCCTCTTAATTTAAAAAAACGTGTATTAAACATTACTTTGCATCTGTAAGTCGTTTGTAAAAGTGTGTAAAAACAAAATTTTCATTTGTAAAGAAAATCAATGAAACCTTATTGCACTGAATTCATGTATTTTACGCAATACTGTAAAATAAACATACTAGTTAAGATCGTAAAAAACATCTCTATCAAAGAGTTTAGATGGTTTTGATCAGTAAGATTATAAATTATGTATATACCTATATTATATTATAATTTATGACGTAGATACATTGGTTTAACATCAAAAAAAAAAGTATTAGGTGCTTATTAACATTATATTGTATAAGTGTTGAATAAACTCAAATTACACTAATAATAAGCCAATTAGTTTGAAATTAATTCAAAAAATTTGGCACCCTTCAAATTAAAATAGTTAAAATATTATGATTTACGAAACATAAATAGCTAGTACTCAAATAATCAATTTATGAATATTTTTTATTGTATACAATTTTGTTAAGGCTATTGATAGCTTTCTTTATCTTGTTCCATTGATTCAGAAAAACCAGGATACTTATTACTTAACAATTATATTTATATATAATGTGTATGATGTGCAATACATACATAATAGACCATTGTTTTTAAAATCCAAAATAAGTAAAATTCAAATTATTGTTTCATAATTCAAACTTACTTTAAAAACTTACGTAGCTTTACATTTAACAATATGTTAAAAAAAAATGAGCTTCCCTATACAAACTCATAGACCTTTATATTTATTAACTGAGATGTATATAGATAGAGCATGTGTAAATAAAAAAACAATTCATAATATGTGTTAAGAAAAATGTTAATTGAGAGCAATTGAAAAAATATTGATACTGTTAAGTGTAATAAAAAGGAAAATATAATGACCAAAACAGGCAAAAAATGACCTAAAAATAAATAATGCAATATAAATGTTTCAAAATTGAATTTGTTGTTACTTAATTCAATTCTTCTGTAAAGAACGTTTTTCTATAACTTAGAAGGTAAAAATGCACAGTTCCACTTGAATACTTGATACTTGAAAAGTTGCACCTTAAACTCGAACATATAATCATTAATGTATGACAATTATGTTAAGTTTAATACTTGAATGCATATTTTATGAATTTTATATAATCAAATGTTTTGTTTGCTTGGAAAAATCATATTACAATAATAATTCACAGAAAGAATAATTGAAAATTGGATAGTAGGTAGGTACCTACCCTACTTCAAGTAATTTTGTTTCTCAAATTCAAAGCAATCGCTGTGATCTGCCAATCGAACTATACAACATTACCTAGGTACAATCGAAAGTTTTCATGGAATAACTTAACCAATGAAAACATCAGCAACTTTGTATAGTAAAAAAATAACGTTTACAACTGTCTACATCTTAATTGGTCCAGGTATACGTATTATATAATAAGCTACAAGTTAAAATAACAAAACAATTTATCTGATATAAAGTATCTAGGTGTTGCGTGTCACCTCGTATTAAGTTGTTGAACCTATAGTTTCATAATGAATAAATTTGAATTTATTGATAAATCATTGCATACGGAAAACGATTGTGATGACTGGAGACGGTGTGTCTGCTGCAGTCTGTATTCCCGACTTTCTGAGGGCATTTTATTATTTATTTATACATAACTACGTAAGTTATTTATATTTGTATTGATAGTATGAGTTGAACTAATATGTATCTACGACAAATCGCATATTATAATATTATGTATAGTACCTTATATTAATGTATTGTTAGCTGTTATTATAGCGTATAAGTCAATACTGGGTTACCTGCCAGCTACCGTAAAACGATGTGAATAGATTTGCAGTACTTAGTAATAAACAACTTAAAATTAATAAAAATATTTTGAAAATCTCTTACCAAATTAAGCTAAAATCTGTTAATTGATTTCAGTAATAAGAACTCATGAGGATCCCTGTATTAAATGGTCAAGCCCTTTGATCAAGTACTAGTCATTTCATAAAAACCGTCGACAATTTTAATCTTCATTATAAATCAAAAGCAAAATAGTTTGAAAGTTATACCAAGTTCTGAAAATTCAATTAGAAAATAAATTTGGCATGTCGTATGCGGAAATATATATTTTTTTTAGTTTTTCCGATTATTAAGAAAAGTACCCACAAGGGATTTTCACTTTTGACCCCGTAAATAAACAACTTACCATAAACTAGATCCAAATTTCTACTAGAAACCATCTTTAAAATAAAACATTTTTAATTATCCAGAACACATAGTCATAAGTACATAGTCAAAATAAAAATAAACCAAACCATTATAAAATGAATACCTACACATTCATTGTTCCATTCAGAATTTAAAAAATTAAACAAAATACTCTATGAATTGAGTTAATAATAATAGGTAAGTACCATATTATTATCCATCATTTTCAATATTTTATTTCAAAATACAGAAATACAACTGTGGGTAGAACAAGGTTACGGTTTGTAGTTTGAACATAGTATTTTAAATATTTATTAAATGAATTGTCGGTTATCACTAATGTGTGATTAAATAATTTGCACATACCTACATAAAAATCTTTAGATCAATTTTTAGAATACTGAGCATAACTGAAAAAGGTAATGCTTTCTAAAGTATAATATTGAATACTTTTAATATTTACAACTTTCATATTTTTGAAAATGTTTGCTTTATCTACGAGAGAGACAGACAGAGGGGGATAGAGGAGAAAGAAATACATGGAAGAGAATGTGTATGGATAAGATACTTACAATCTCACTTTCATAAAATATTTAGTTCAATTAAATCTTAATATTTTTTTTATTACATTTTTCCCAAGATAATTTTTATACAACCAATTTTTTTGTTTCTAGCGATGAACATAACATCGGTTTTACAATGATGCATATTTTTATTTTATTATTTATCTAAAGAAATTTTTTCTAGTGAGAAAAATTCTGCAATCATCAACTTCGAGGGAGGTAGAAAATTGAATATAGTTTGTACATTGGGTAAACAAAAGTAGACATTCCCAGCACTTTTTAATAAAAAAAAAAACTAAAAAAAATTACGAAAATATATTAAAATTTTAATATTAATTACTAGGGGGCTATAATCACATAGAGGGCCGAGAACCCCTGTGTCCTACGCTAACCCCCTAGGGCTTCGCCCCTTTACATCTTGAAATTGGAAAAGATAAAATATACAAACATTTTTTTTAATAACAAGTATTTAATTAATAATAACTATTATTTATTTATTGATTTCCGAGGCAATTTATATACAAAATATATATATAATAGAGTGAAATAATTATTTGGTAACCATAGTTACCAAAAAGTTACAGTAGTTACACCGTTCTCACCAATCGGCAATCGTAGCTTTTCAATATTTGCAATAATTTGGAATTGAATCTTAATTTAACCCAGCTATTATACAGTAACTATTACGGCAAAGCGGTACTTGATGCTGTTTTCCATCTATTTTATTATTGACTGCACGTTGTTATTATTTGAAACTATATTTAAAAATATATAGTATGTACCAATAAACTAGGTAAACTGTTATTTTGTTTTCATTATATAAGTAATTGAAAATCTATTATTCATAGCGTTTTTCAAGTGAATAAGCTCATTATATATATTATTTTGTATGTATGTACATTGTACCTATTTTATTATTCTACACTTCATTATCATCGTCATCACTCCTCGGTGATAATGTAATTTTTTTACCAATCATTGCACTTCTGTACTTTTGTAATTCATTTTCGTTACTTCTTGAATCCAATACTGTAATTGCGATCTTCAAATATCGATGTGCAGTGTGCACACTACAGTTATAGTGATACTTACTTCTGCTGGTTTTCCCACCGGCCATGGCCACCGCAACGAATTATGTGACCCTCCTCTGTTTCATTACCATTTTAAACAACTCAATTACTTTATAGGTGTGTACAAAAATACACAAAAACAATGTGCAGACAATTGATTTGTTAAGTTTTAAGATTGTGGTGGCCACAGTAAAAGCGTATAATATACTTTTCATTTACGGAAACTAGAGCCATTATTGCAAGGACGACATAATAATATAATATACGTACAACCAAAAGCGGCTAATTTATACTCTTCTGGAACAAATTACACGTCTTCGCGAGTACGGCTTATTTGTGCTAATTTTTTCATATTGTCATTTTTGAATAATGTCACCACTGGGACATGTTAATAATAATTATGTAATGTTTTACCGACACATAGGTGACATTGTGTAAGTTTTCAATGGAAGCTACAATTAAAAATTAAAGAGTAATTTTTTTTAAATTTCATGGTACGTTAAATATTCGCATGGAAAAATACATATAAGTATCATTTTTGAAATACAAATAAACCTAAGTTAAAACTTTATTTGAATGCATTACCTAAAAACCTTTTATCTTTGAGTGTTCACAGAAATATCAATAGTAGGTACTAGTGGTACTACATATATTATTGTTTTGTTCTCTTTATTCAATATTTTTTTCTTTGTTCGTAATAGTTTAATGTTCTAAAATGAAAACTAGGATAGCACTTGTAATACATTTCTTGATGATAAGTACTTTCTATAAAATAAAATAATGTATCATCAAGTTTCTTATTACGAATAAAGCTAATATTATTTTTTCATTTATTATTAAGTTTTTGAACTTATTCAAAACTTGTCACTTGGTAACATTCAGGTCCATATGTTGTAGTTTATGGTAATATAAATCCTAACTATACTTCAATTCAAACAAGTATTGAATAAATACTGAAATATGAGAATAATAATAATCTAGATTTTTATATTATATAACAACCAGTGATCATATTATTTAAAGGAATCTCCGAACTTAATTACAAATATTAGGTATGGATCGGAACTTATAATGTTTGTATACTTTTGAAGATACAGACTTTGTTATAACCGTGTATTTTGGTCAACTTTAGAAGGAATTAGAGTGGAGCAATAAAATGTTGATTGTATTTAATTAACTCTTTAATTAAATTATTTGTAATACTGTATATTATTATATGATGCAATTGGTTTTACGTCATAGCTTCGATGGTTTTGTAATATTACCTACTAAATAAATATTCAATATGTTTTATGATTTGTAATTAATGTAATAATGTAATAATGTACACACGTTACAGTTTGAAGCTATATATTATTTTGTTGTTAAATTTTGGAGGTATGCAGTTTTAATTTTTAACATATGCTGAACCATGAAACCTTTGGGTGCTGTGCTCCCAACTCCTAAGTATATTTATTTATTTTGTAAGACAATTTATGTAGAATTTAATAATAATTAAACTACTCGTTTTTATTCTATTCTGTTAGACATTTTAGAGATAGTTTTACATTTTTTGTCGTGAAATTTTGAAGTTTATTGGATTAAAACATGTTTTTATTTAAATAATTAACTTAATTTTTATCACATAAAATCAATATTTTGTTTTTGATAGCATAATTTTTTTAATCTAAAAATATAACTAACTAGTTACTTAAAAAATAATGGTAAATATATATATATACAAGTACTCATAATAAATTAAAAACTTTTTCAGTCTTTCAAATGAAAAATTTGTACTTGGGAATAAATATTTAAGTATAAATTAAGACTTACCTATTTATGTAACAAAAAAAAAAAAATTATTTCATGCGTAATAATTAATTAGAATATAATAAAATCACTAAAAGTAATTGTTTAATTTGATTTATAGTTTTTTTAAATTAAGTACCGTTAAGAGTTATTCATATTTTACTGTTTACCGTTAAAGTATGAAGTACACTGTATGTATAAAGTACATAATAAATATCACGTATGTTAATTATTATTAAGCATTTGTTTAATTTGATTATGAACCTTATACGTACATTTTTATTTCTTTTTGTTTTATTCCAATTATGTCATATGATAAAACTTTTGTTTTATTAGATAATTTGCTTTGAGCTTTCTGCAGTACTTATTGAATAGGCATAATATCCATTGTGCCTGTTCTTCTCGTATTTCGTTGCCATAGTCAGTGCCGGCGCTAGGGGAGGACAAATGGGACATTTGTCCAGGGCCCCGCGCTTGTTAAATGGCCCCTCGATATTTAATTTTCATCTTATTACCGTAAGACACATTGACATTTTACATAATTACATTAAACAATTATAAATCTATAAATGTATTAATCTATTCTACACATCACACAATACGTATTATATTAATATTATTCCTATCACCAGTTATTTGGAAAATGATATTTAAATCTAGCTAAAAAAAAACCAAGCTTAATTTTAACTAGAAAGTAAATCGTTATCGATACGACGAAAGATATTTTGACGATACCCGTCGGATGGGATCCCTACAATAAATATTTATTATCACTATAATTATTGTTTTCTCTGTTTAGTGTTCTTTATTTGGAAAGGCTTTCTGCGTATTGCCGTATGTCAGTATGGCAGCATTATAGAAGGGCCAAAAGCTATATTCTTAAAATATTTATTTGATTGGGTATCTAAACTTCATAGGTTCTTAATGTTCTTACTTCAATTTTATATAATATTGATGTTGTACGTAGGAACCTAATTATTTATTATTTTATTATTTGTAAATAATTTTGTGTTAACACTTATAATAAAAATAAAGGGTAAGAATACCCTAATATTATTATTTTTAATGTTTAAAATTCGAAGAAAAACAATATTTTTTTTCTAAATCCTGATATAAAAAAAGCTAGAATTGTACCCTCCTCTGGGATACCTAATAGCTAATACCTTGTCCAGGGCATACGAATTAATATATTAATTAGTATATTAATCCATGCCAGGGCCCCGCAATACCTAGCCCCCGCACTGGCCATAGTTAGTTACCTACTTTACATGATTGTAGTGAGTACATTGTTGATTTTATAAAAAATACATCATCATTTAAATATACTTTTTAGTCTATTATGATGGCTTTTTTCCTAATTGTTTCAGTGATATTAATTATATTAAAATAAAATATTTTAAATAATAACACAAAAGGAAAACAATTTAAAAATACATTTAAAATCAAGAACCATGAAATAGAAACTATGTCCTCGTCATCAAAATATGTTATCAATTTATTCTCAAAATAATGTTAAGCTAGAATCAATCGGTTAAAAATTGTATTATTTTAAGTCTTTAAGTTATATTGGATACTGAATAGTTATTATAAGCCTTATTACCGTATTGGATGAGAACATACACCTTTGTATATATGACTACAATCATGTTATATAGGTACTTATACTTTACGTGGAGATATCTATAAAATAAAATGCACTTACGTGTCAATAAAATAAAACTTGAAAATGAATACCCTATCCAATTTAATTTTAAAATACTTTGAAATTCACCGACATCAATCATCACTATTGATACTATTTAAAAAGCAACACATGTTGCTTTTATTTAGTTCAATATCATTATATTAATGCCTATCAAATATTGAAATATTATTTACACATATTTAAATATTTTAGTGGTGATGAAACCTTTACTCTTTATCAACAATGAACATTAAAGTAGTTTACTTGTTCTGAAACATTTAGCTTCTTAGAAATATATGTATTCTGTACCGGTACAATAAACACTAAACAGGTACGATATTATATAACTTAAGTGATTATGGTTACACTATTTAGAATCCGTATTTATATTCGAGACTATGAGAGTATTAATTTACAAAGTTACACTATTACGAGTTTAGGTTTATCGTTAACTATGTATAAAAATTATCATTACTAATTTCATAGGACTTGATTGTTCTATGATAATATAGTAGGTACCTAGTATAAGAAAACCATCAAATCTTAAAATGGTTAATTGATTTAAAAAAATAACTTGAAGTATTACTTCAAAGTAATGAGATACCACCCAATCACCAGCATGAAATTAACTAACTTTCCAAAAATAACTTTAAAAGCTGTTAAAAAAACATTCGTTTATCATTTTGTTTAACTGATAACTTCCTAATTCCTCTCAAAATCTTCTTATCTACCTAGGTACCTGCCACAAAATGTTTAAGAAAATAAAATCGTGCAAACTATTATTACCAACACCAAAAAAATTTTTTTCATTATTTATTGTTATACATAATTAAGTTCAGACAATCATTATTCATTATTATTAATCTATTCCTTAGCCATTAGCCATTATGAATCATATTTTAATAATACTAACACATATGCCACAATACGTACAAGGTAAACGACACTACGGTACATAATATATTACGTCTGATAATAAGATATAAATCATTAAGAAATATTGACCTAACTAGTTTTTTGAATTTTAATAGAATGGTAATTATTTAAGCACCTGTGTATGTTCGATAGTATTATGTTGAATGTTTATATAAATAAGTAGCTAATGTGTTTATAAATTACATTTATTATAACCAGTAGATTTTCATTCATAAAATGCACGTAAGTAATCATATTTTTTACTATTTGATTGAGCTGTCATAATATTATTGTGGGCAGTACGTATTAGACCAACGATTGAACAACACCCGTCTTTATTTCACGAGTGCACTTTTATTGTTACAATAAACCCGTTATACTCGTATAATCAAATAAATGTATCATAATTAATATAATTTACATATTTATCGATATGAGTAAAAACCTTTAAGACAGGCACTCATCTCAAAACTTCCATTCAATAATAATTGTTTCCATCTAACAAAACAGCTACTAATCCAAAATATCATATGACCGAAACCCAGAAATATAATATAGGTAATTTAACAAACAAACCAATTCAAACATCTATCACATTTTTTGTCCAACTGACTTCTCTAATATTTCTTCACACTTCCACGAAATCAATAACACAAAATATAATTAAACTATTTCTCAAACCCTATTCTACTTAATAATTCCGAACCCACTATCATAAAACGACAGTTTTCCAATATTAACCACATTTTACAACCAGTCTCTAGCCTACAGACTTAGTTGAACAGTCTTAACAAAATTTATTATTACCAGTGATCACTTTCGTATAATTTTCCTAATTTTATACCTTAATGAGTAATGGCTCAATTAATGATAGCAGTCCTGCAAACTCGCGACGATAAATTAAATTGTAAAAACCTAAAATAAAAAGACATCTTCGCAGACTTTAAATTTAAATAATCTACACAAAATAATTAGAAATAACAAATATAAAAAACATTGTTTGAAGGTACAGAAGAAACGATCATTAAAATGGTTTAAAATCATTTAAATCTAGCCATAAGAAAAACCAAAATAAAAAAACCAAAACCCAAGGTACCTACTGTAGTAGAACCAAGAAATAAATTGAGTTATTAACAACACAACTTTATTCCAATAAAACAACTAAGAGTAAAATTAAAATACCTAATTAAACCAAGCAAAAAACTGTTATTAGAAAAATGAACTAACAATTAAGAGTATAAATAAAAAAACCGGCATCAAAGCAATTTGGAATAAAATATCATATTTTTTTTTAAATTAAATTTTTTTTGTGTCTAATTCTTAAGGATTTTACTAATAATTGTATTAAATATAAAAACACTATTAATTTAATAAAAATACTAATGTGTTGTCAAAAAATACCCAAAAAATAATATTGTATGATCTTTCTTCAAAATATTAATTATAATTACAAATTAATAATAACAAATGTATAAATTATAATTTATGATAATATATTGTTTCTTAATAATCCCATAACCTGCAGTACATCATATTATTATTAGTAATGTTTTCTTGCGCATGGGCGATGACAGCTCTGCATAATAAACACATATGATATGTAAGCATATACGTATATATACTAGTACGTATACATATATGTAACTATACTTACATAGTTACATAAGACATATTGATATTATATCATTAAATAGGCACATATATTTATTATTACAATATTATAGATTTTTTATTGTGAATTTCAATGCACAAACAATATAATAAATCATACTTTTAAACTTGATACTTATATGTTTTCGACTTAATTGTATATAATATAAAAAAAACCTGCAGTATGACGATATAAATATCAAACCGAAGAATGCAATTCAATATCAATAATAATTAATAACTAGATCTGTAAATATAGTGTACATACATACGGTATATAATATACTTTGACGAAAAATTTAGTTTTATAAGACAACTTTTATGATGATGAAATTGTGTTCTTCTTTATTGGCTCTTAGACTAGTATTAAAAATATAATGATCTCATGTTATGTAGTTTATTTCATATTTATGAAGCAGACGAAGTTTAATAACTTAAAATTTATAGCAAAATCAAATAATAATCAAAATGTTTCTTTAAATTTAATGTCTGGTCGTGAAAATATTTCATAGAACTCTCAACTCTTTGCATAAAATAGTTATAAATTAAAGGAACATAATAATAATAATACATCTGTCATTGTATACAAGTTTCAATTCCATATTACAATAATACACCAAATAATAAAAAAATAATTAAAAAAATAATAGATAATATTGAAGTATTATTAGAAATCAGATTTTAAGTTACCGAATAAGAATATTAAAAAAAAATAATTTCATATGATTTTAAATACCTACTTACTCATGAATTCTCAAATAATATTTTATTTATTACTCTATATTCTATTAACAGTACGTGATTGTCAGTTTCATTATTTTGTTAAATAGTATAACTAATATTTTTTGAGTTTGACCTCCACTCGTACACTGGCACATGAAGAGTCTTGAAAATCAATCGTTATAATTTTAAATTTATAATAGGTATTATTTAATGATTTCACTGTCTAAAATAAATTAAATTCTCCTACCCAAGTACGACATTAGTCATAGATATAAAGTATAAACTTTACGATATGTATATAGGTACCTGGTACCTACAGTAAGATTAATTATTATTGTAATAAATATGCAATTTAGATACCCACAATCATTGTTGGTCCTGCAAATATTATCGACCATTTGAAATGCATACAACATACTTGATATTATAATAATATATAATTAAGTATTAATGCTACAAATAAACTTGAAAATTCTGATATTATTGTCATGCATATGACCTTAAAAAAATATTAGTCTGTACGTAAAATAATATTATAGTATATATTTTATATTGTACTGGGTGGTTTTTTAACAGTTAACACTTAACAGTCATTATTGTTAAAACTTAAAAGTATTAACGTTTTTGAAAATACATATTTTTTTTACATGATTTGAAGTCATTATAAAACAAAATTATATTGTTTACCATTTTTCATCGTTATGTACTTAAGTCTTGGTTTTTTTTCAAATTTTCTAAACCATATTACGCGTATTACTATCGAGTTTACCTACTACCTATTTCAACTTTCAATCCCAAAGTATAAAGTTTAAGGGTTTATACTGTATATATTGTTGAACTTTATGTAGGTATTTTAATTTGCGTACAACATGTAAGAACCTAACTCTCTACATACGTAACATTATTTTAATAATTTGCGAATAGTGATTGAAGGCTGTCGTGTCGCTTTAAAGATTTATAGTTTATAATATATCAATACACAGGCGTATTTAATTAAGATCATGAACGCGGGTATTTAGGTACGTCTGTCATATGCTATAAGTAAAATCGTTTAAAAAACTCGTTTTTTTTCGTAACTTATTAAACATAAACACCACTTAACCTGGTTTTTAGTATGAATCTAAGTGGGTACATTTTAATGCGAAGTTTGCACCAAATCAATAACCAACTAGGTTTATATTTTGATTAATACATCGGTTGTATCTTGTATTTTTATGTTACGACTTTTTTTTGATTATTAAAGTTATACTTACACTTAAGAAAACGAGTTATGATTAAGCATATATACAATAATTATACATAATAGGCACAGGTGTGACTAGGGGGGCTTGGGTGGGCTTCAGCTTCTCCCAGAATTTCTTAACTGTGTGGGGGAAATTATGTTCCCGTAAGTACCTTATTTTGCTATAAAACATTTTTAGAACTCCAGCTCCCCTCCCCCTAACATTAAAGACTAGTTACGCCCATCATAATAGGGATAGTGCTATAATATATAATATTGTATACTATTGTTAAAAAATGATCAATATATGAGCTAAGACACTTATAATCAAAAATATAAAACAAAATAAAGTCAATTTTATAAGATCCACTGTAGTAAAATTTAGAGAGCGAGTATTCGGGTTTATCATATTATATCAATTAAGTACGATGTATATCATGTTCCGGAGTTTTAAAAAGATCCTGAATGTTAAAAGTTGCAATAAAAATAATTTTGGACTCTCAATCATATGGCATTAGCCTATTGTAGGATCCAGTGTGGTTACAAGATATATGATTCATGGTCGGACAAAGCAATTTTCAAATTAAAATACAAATTCACAAGGAAAAGTTCAAACAGTATTAAACATTAATGACTATGTCAAGACCTTTCAGTTAGGTCTTTGGAAAACTGTTAGAAAATACATTTCTTAACGCACTTTCCATAAATCGTTTTCCGTATTAAACCAATAAAAATGAACACATTTTCTACTTTAAATATTATAGTGCCTATAAAAATAGAACTTTTTCTTTTTTACATTCAATGCGATTAAAATTTAAAAAACAAATTCTATTAGGTTGGTATACCTGATTTTTACAAGTGTGCTGCGTTTCTACTCATAGATTTACACGTAAAGACACAAAGTTATAAAGACGCTCGTTATAGTACTTACCAATTTTATTATACACACTAATGAATAGTAGTAATTCTACAGTCAGATCTAGGTTAACTGACATTCATCTCAATTCGGTTATAAAAATGATTTCATCCAACTTCTTCAGACATACAAAAGTTAGTATCAGAAAATAAATGTTAGATATTGAAAAATTGGATCAGAAATAAATAAAATGATGGAACAATTTTTAATTTAAGTAATATCTTATACCAAAATAACATCATAATTAAAAATGATTGTTAAATTAGCAGTGTTTTGGCAGAGTAACTGGTGCTAACCGCTAATAAACTGTTAACTGATATCGTTTTCGTGAATTTTGTAAGCTGAAATTTCGACTTCGTAAGATGGTTTACTGAGGTTCGGTTACTAAAAGGTTTATGATATAAACGTGATAACAATTAAATAATTATTTTATGTAAATATAAGTATCAAAAAAAAATTTAATTAAGTTATTGTTTGTATTTCGCTCACTAGACGGCCACATAGCACTCCTATCAAAATATTTTGGTCCATTTTGATACTTTGAGTTTGACATGCCTGGCTATAATTATTTATTTACTGAAAAACAGTTGTAGGTACAATATGAATTATTATGATTATGTATGTACAGTAGAAGAATAAATTTGTATACAATATAAGAACGTAATAAATATACCATTATATTGACGAAATACAATAAAATATAAAAAAAAAACGCAAAATACAAGGAAATAGCATATTTTTCTTTTGTACCAAGTAAAATCTTAATTTTTTTTAGGGAATGATACGAGTTCCAACATCGAGTTCAGTAATAGCAGTACTGTCGCATGTGAAAATGTCAGTCGTTCTATTGATGACTTTCCTCCGGACTTTTTCACTGACGATCAAAGACGTCACGGCGCTGTTGTCTTTCACTTCTTGGTGGCTTTTTATGGATTCGTTTTCATAGCGTTCGTCTGCAATGATTATTTCCTACCGTCGGTGTTTTGCATATGCTTAGGTATGTCATATTTATACACAATAATAAAAAAATGGATTATAATAATATGCAGATTTTCAATAGGTACCAAACTTAATGTTATAAGACGTATGCAGTAGGTCTTGTTGTCAAAATAATCGACAAAAAAATATATAAAAAAGTTTTTAAGGTTATTGATTACTACTTAATTTTAAAAAAAGTCTCAGTTAAGATTCCTCTGTTATTTTATGTAATATGTTAAATAACACCTATTAAATATATACAATACACCTAGGTACTCATTACGCAATAAAAATGACCCGGTATTATACAAATAGATTTCACTCCCGCCATTTATGTTTTTATAGTTCTTCTTAGTTCTTAATGTTCTTATACGTACTTATCATTATAAATATTATCCCGTAGAAAATTCCAGACAAACGTAGTTATATATGTTCAAAATTCTGCTTATTGTTTTGTATTAGAATTAGATGAATTGTCCAAACTGTACTATACAAATCGTCTGCTACAGACAGTTACAATAATATATAGGTACCTGGTACCTACACAATACGCTAATGAAACAGATATTATTTTATTTTTTGTAGTATCTATTTCATTGCGTCTTGACTCTCAATATATTGTTACCTACTGTTTATATTTCAACATTGGTAAGTAGGTTAGGTATCCACTATAAGTTACACATTATAACAATATTATAGTTTGTAGACAGTATTCCGTATGTTAGTACCTGTGTAATATGTATGTGTGCATGTATATGTGTATGTATGTATGTAACTTTTCTACTTTACCAGACACCTCTTTTTTGGCCTTTTTTGGGGGGGACTATGTCATTTTTTTTCGACATTTTCTGTTAGGTTATGGTCGAGGAGTTAAGAAGTTATGACAATTTGAAGTTTGCTACTTTTACGCTAATTACTTAGAGTACAGCTTCAATAGCTAGTTTAATTTTTGTAGTTACTGTTTATAGCGCCAATTTTGTCTTGCCAACTAAGAATTTTAACTTCATTACTGACAATTTGAACTCGACAAATAATGTAAAATCGGCAACTCGAAATGTCTACTCTGTAGTCTAAATTCTATAGGGGGAAAGTTAAAGTAAAACTAGTAATATTATTTACTCATTGTTCTGTAAACGTGTTTTTCGCAGACTTGGGCATCTCGCCGGACGTGGCGGGAGCGACGTTCATGGCGACGGCCACGTGCGCGCCGGAACTTTTCGTCAGCGTCATCGGAACATTCCTGACAGAGTCTGACCTCGGGGTGGGCACGGTGGTAGGCAGTGCCATATACAATACACTGGGCGTGTCGGCATGTGCGGGCCTCGCCGCCAGGAAAGCCATCACGTTGGAAAAGTGGCCGCTACTTCGGGATAGCGGCGTGTACTTGGTGTCCATCATTGCGCTGGCCATCATCGTAGTCGACGACGTGGTCATGTGGTACGAGGCACTGTTTCTGCTGTGCATGTACTTTGGGTACTTCCTACTGATGTTCACCCAAGGAAAGCTCAAGACCGCCGCCAAAAAGTTGAAAAACAAAAATTCGTTCCGGTCTTGTAAGTATTTTCAATTCCGCTGCAGCAGTCATACTTTAACGTGTTAAACATACCTATCCATAATAATATTATGGACAGGAAAATTCGAAAATGTCGCTCGTTCCCATTTTATCCTTTAATTTAATGTAGACATTGTTTAAAATGTTTAAATTCTGATTTTTGGAAATGTTAAGCTTTTAATACGAGTATCAACATATGGGTATACCATACTTTCACGGTGAGTTTAAGAGTATCAAACACACTGAATTTTTGTAAAGAGAAGCTTTTTAACCACGAATATAAAATATGTTGAATAAATGATTTTTCTGTCAATAGGAAATTTGGTTGGATTTATCGTGAAATTGAAGTACATACAACTAATGATAATGTTTCTGAGTAATTATACTGTAAGCACAACGATAATATATATGTACATAGAATGGTTGAGTAAACTTATATGAATGTATAATTTTAGAACCTGTGGTATATACCCTTAAGTATACATGAACATAAAATAAATTATTATTTAACTTGTAAAAAATTTCCGAGTTATAGTAGAACTTAAACAAATACTTCTATTTAAGGATAAAATGGGAAAATATAGACATGCTTCAATATGCTTGAATTTTAATTTTACTTGTAAAAATTATACTTCCATCGCCGCCGCATCGCCCTCGCCTCGTCATCAGCCGCAGCCGCAGCTACATATTATATAATATATTTATACACAATTTGGTGATCGGTATACATCAATACATCATCCATCCTTATTCCTCATCATTCCATTCATCACGCAATATGATTCTTTTATTTAATATAATATACAGAGTGATTATGTTAAAGAACACTCATCATTTCGCAAAGGATTAACTTTTCTCGATGTTTTAATGGAAAGAATTAATAAAATATTTATTTAAGTAATAAGTTGGTACCTATGAAAAGTTGCACTTGCCTTAAATTTAAATGCTTAACAAATAAGTATTGCTTGAAAATAAAGAAAATTAATCGTTTGATATCTAAAATATATACTATATCATTCTGTTTCAAATCTTGAAAGGAAAATAATATTTCCATTTAAAAATGAAAATTTAGTACTGGTTTCACTATAACACATAGGTAAGACTGTAAGAGTATCATAAATAGGGACTAAGACACTATAGGTACATAAAATGCTAGAGCTGCACGCATCATATATTTTCCAAAAATATAACTAAAAAAAATAAATATTTTTCAAAATAAATAGATAATAAATAATAATTAGTAACCGATAAAATAATCATCCTGGGTATATTTTAATTAGCTTTATGTAGGTCTAAATAGGCATATTTAACATCACGCTTGTCATAGTATTAAACTATTAACTCATAAGTATCACAGACCGGCTTCAAATCTATAAGCTCACTATCATAATAATAATAATACATAACAATATTACGTACCTGCCATAAATACATGGTAATTGGTAGCGCGCTGACAATAACTTATTTTCCAACATTCGATGTCGAATATTTGACTCAATAGTTTTTTAAACATCTCATCCTGCATAAAATGATCTAGAGACATTTGATTTGGATAGTTAATCGAGAGTTATATTATTTTAATTTTTCTAAAGACTATACCCTTTCAATTCGCATAATAAATACAGACCACCATTTATTGCTTTCTTATAAAATAGTTATTAAAAACACATTGTGTTAATTGCTAGTGAAATATTGAACTTTTGAAAAAATAAATAAATAATAATTATTTAAAAATCTGAGTGTCCTATAATAATCAAAATATGCCGAAGGCCAAACTTCCTATGGGTTATGAGTGTTATGACTAATAACTCCCGGGGACTTTTCAGTCCTATCTTAACAATTTCAGGGGACAAAACGTAAACGAAAACTCATTTTTTGATAGGGTGTGAAACGTCCGTTTCACCATTTTCATTACCCATCTCAACCTACTTACTGGTTGCATTACATAGTTTAATTAACGCGTCTAGTTTTAAGACCATAATGCAAAATGCTCCATATATGATTTTTGGCAAAGTTTTATCTGACCCTTAAATTGGTTTTGTTGCTGCTCAGATATGATGTATAAGTATTTGATTGTAGATCGCATATCCGAGCAGCAACTAAAAGTTCTTTTTTCCGTGGATATTTGCTGTCTTATTTCTACTGAAATTTATACAAAATGTTATTACTCAGTATTTTTAATGACCACCGATTTTGATCATTCTGATGAGAACGATGTGCGAGTAAGTGCATATCGAGTCAGCGAAAAACTCCTAAAATAAATTATCGAAAAAAAAATACCCGGGTAAATACAACTGGTACACGAGTACCTAGACGCCATTAGATTGACTTTAATATTTAAATACCGACGTTTTATAAGTTATTATAATTATTATTATTGAATGGGCGTAATATATATTGCCCATGTACGTTATCCTTTTTGCAACGTAATTCGTATTGATTTCGATAAATTTAATAACATAGACCTAAATAAATACAAGATAATAATTACAAAATAATAGTTAAAAACATCATAATATTATGCCGACCCAAAATGGCGAGACTAGAAGAACTATAAAATATATTGTCAGTAGGTATAGTTGGCTTAAAAATACGCAATACCTATATTATTGGGTTTTTATATACGTGAGCTATACAGCATACGTATAAGCTACGTCAAAATATTGTAACAAGGGTCAATAACATGATTCGCGATCATTGAATAGACAGTTCTGACGCGTTTTGTGGTAGGTACTAATTTATAGGTACCCGCCTACCTACACAGTACATTATAATGGCAAACTATATGCCTATAGGCTATACTACCTTATGTTTATGATGTAGTTGATAGAAACGCGAATTTTTTGGCATTCGTAATGTTTTATTACTATAACTAATGTACCTATTATAATTTATAACTTATAACCGTCGGCGACGACTTGGACAATTAGAGAGTTTCGAGCACAGTTTACCATCGTAGTCACCGACACTGCAGGTAGGCAGATTTCTAGATAACCTTGAGGGGCCTAGGGGCTTTAGTAGATTTATATACACTATACATATACATATAATACAGGGTGATTCATCAAGTATGCTCAACCCTTTTTCTTCAATAAATATTCAAAATCTACATACTACATATGTACATCTACGTATACTCAAGGAGTATTTTGTCAAGAAACCAACTTCTGTTTTTCAAATAAAAGTCCTCCTTTTTATTGTAAATTATTTAGCGCATAATTTCCCTGAAAATGTGAACTTATTGAACATCACAATTCGAACTAGTAGTTTTTGAGTTGTTTAACTTGTAGTAACAACCGAGGATAATAGGTCCAAGATTATGTGTTTAGGATATATGGAGGTTATGGTGGTTTGAACATTTTAGTAATAATTTATATTAATCTGCTAACATTTATAATCTGTAAAAGTAGTCCAAGAATAATGAACCTAGGACCTTCCCCTCTCCCCCGTGCCACGGACATTCTCACCTACGCGGCCCAAAATCGGGACGATTCCCCAATGGACAAAAAATTATACCAAGTAAAATATTAAATAATAATATGCAATTCAAATCAATAAATTTACTAATGATTATTTATATAAATAAATATTAATACATTAATATAATTCAATATAATACGTTAAAATAACACTATTGCAGCCAATACAAAATTCACTAAAATAAATGTTAAAAATATAAAATAATAAACATTTTACAAAAACAAATAATTAATAAATGTTGGTCTATGCTCTATATTTACGAGATTTTTTTAAAATAATTATACTGATTGTTATATTAGGTAATGTATAAAATATATAATTCAATAATAGGTACTTTTAAAAATGTTGGTTTACCAATCATTGTTTATAACCCATTAAATTGGATAATAAATCCATAACTTGAATGATGATAGTCGATAGATGATCATATTTTTTGGGTAAATCAAAAGAACCTATTTTCCAAACTATTATTATGTGTATAAACAATATGTATTGATTCAGAAGTGAAATGTCCAGTTCCGATAAAATCCTCGGTGGGAGGGGGGGGGGGGTAAGTCCAAAAATTAATAATAATAAATACCAGATCCGATATTACCTACATTTATTTTATATTTTTGTGCAACTATTTTTAAGGACTATTATCCTTAGTAAAAACGTGGTGTATGCACATCACCCTGTATATATAATAACAAAAAAATAAGGTTATATTTTATACCATCGAAACAGCATGCATAAGTACCTTATTAGCCACATATTATAGGTTATTAGATACATAGCCACATAGGTATACCTATTATTAATTGGGTACTATAGGTACTTATAAGTTATAACCTATTCAGATCTTTGTTCGATGTTTATTGTATAATTTAATATGTTGTAATATGTGTAGATACCTAACTAGGCAAAATAAAATATAAGCGTACCTAATTTTTACCTGTATATTTTGTTTTCACAAGCCTAGATACATAGATGAATCATTAATATAATGTGAGATAGGCATATTTACTACTTATTACTATAATAATATTATATCTTTACATTAAAATATATACATATGTCCTATACTTATCTGCAGTTATTTCAGTATAATTTAACAGTCATTGATTTTTCTTTGTCATACCTAAACAATAAATTTTTTTTAAACAATTCTTTGTTCGTTATAGATTGATTTGTCTGTACATGCTACCCATATTATATTAAAATACTAAACTATATACTATGGGTTCATTTTTTTAAATCGAGAAAAAAATGTATTCCTTTATAAAGGTGATTATAAAAACAGATTGTAAATTTAAAATAGGTAGATAGATACCATGTAGACACAATATTCAATTAACACAGGTAGAATAGTAAATAAATAACTTATAATGTATTATTCAACAACTTGTATCAATTAATGATTGTACATTTGAACGTCTTTCTAAATATTTCCTCGCAAAGAAATAAACTAGTTTACATTAGAATTCAGTATATTAGGTATAGGTAAGATAATAATTAATAATATGATGTTATTGTGATACAATCTAAATTATGTAGATATATCTATGTGCCATTGAAAATACGTGTCAACCATAGGAAATCAATGGCTATAATAATAATTTTTTTATTATTGTATTTGTTTTTTATAACTCAGCCTGTCCGAATAGGTAGGTCACTACATGTTTTCACGACCAAGTAAACAAACAATTTATGACCTTGTAAAATGTAAATAAGTAAAACACATTTAAATTTATATTATATAATAATTATAACACGTATTCTATTGTATATTGATTTTAATACTTCATTTGATAAAACAATTTTGAATAGGTATCTCACTTACCTACTAATGGCCCCTAATATACCCTTGTGCAGTTGTACCTCAATGGCTTTGTTTAGTTTAATTGAATAGTCAGTGGTAATAATAAGTGTTATGGATGATTTCTGTACTTAGTTTTAATTTTATTTTTTTTTATTGAGTTATTGTGTAAACTACTAAAGTAAAATTCCAATGGCCTATTGGCCAAATTAAACTCTTAAACAATATCTAGAGACCAGAACTTAAAGCAATATTAATAGTCTCGCTTCTTTTACCCCAGCATAATACAGTGACATATTGTGTAAATGTGTTATCATTCATTTGAAAGCAATGGTAAATATAAGTAAGCCATTGCACTCAAAAAACATTTGTAAATAGATTTCAATTAAAATATCATTATTTCATTATATTACTGAGCCCGGTTTAAGGGGGTCCAGGGGGGGGGGCGACGCCACTGGTCCTCGATAGTTGGAATTTGTTAAGGTGCTTCAAATTTTTCCATTACTTAAATTCGTTAGGTTAGGTATTATTATTTATAATAATTATCATTTATTATTTAAATTATTATGTTTGTATTTCATCACACGGATCACGGCGCCCACGGGCTGCATTGACGCTGCAGTAGTCGCGAGTAGCGGTAGGTTTGCCAATCCCTGAGTTAATCTAGTACAATACCAATAACTGTTGTGTAATCTGGCCTTACTCTTTAAGGAGTTAGGTTTTAGTATATTACTTATTATTTCATGCTACCTACCTATACATTGGTGGCTCTATAAGTAATATAATATGCTATACTCATAATACTCATATATAATATTGTTTTTAGTAAATTACTTATCAAGTTATTAGTTATTATTGTAATTTAATAATAGTTGAAAAAATACCCGTGGTGTCTACAGTAATTTAATATGAAAAATTATACAGGTAAACCTGAAAATTATAATATCATTGTTAGGTAGGTATATGTAATGTGATTATAACTTAATATAGACTTCTTAAGACACGTGTCTTTGGACATAGATACGTAACTTACCTACTATACTACTATAGGTAATCTACAGGGATATTAATCTATCATTACTATCAACATATTTCATAATTTGTAAAGATGCCCCGAGGTTTATAAATACTAGATCCAGTATTACATGTATTTTATACATTTAAGGACTATTATCATTAACTAAACTGCTTTACTCGTTGAAATTATAGGTACCTACACCGGCTACACCAAAATATTTTAAAAAAATTAACCACTAAATAACTAACAGTAAAAAAAATTAAGGTTCTCAATAAAAAATCAAACTTCTTATTCCCACAGGACAATTCTTAAGTAGTACAAAAAATGTTAAACATTTTAAATTATTGTCTTTACATTTATTTAAATATACATTATTAAAGGAAAAATGGGGATTGAGCGTGCTTGTTGAATCACTCTGTATATTATTCTATTGATTAAACGAGCACTTATTATAGATAGCTGTATTTGAATTCAAGCAAGCAACATTTTTTAACATAAGAATCTTCCGCTTTTGGTAAATGATAATTTAAATATAAACATCATGTTTGTATGATTTGGTTTAAATTGGTTAATAATCTATAATACACCATTTGTCATAATATGATGGTATACGGAAAAAAACCACGGGAAAAAAAACCAAAAGAAAAAAACCAACGGAAAAAAACCAAAAGAAAAAAAACCAAAATGATAATATAATCGATATTGTACATCAATTTGTACATCTCCATGTATAATATTGTTTTCCCGCATATTTTAAGGTATACATATAACCTTTGTGACAAAGCTTATCTGCACCCTTATTTGATTTAATAATTTCCATATTTTAAAGTATTAAATCCTGAGCTTAAAAAAAAACAATTTGCAAGACACAAGACACAATACAGTAATGAGTAAAGTCACAGTCAGCACAATGATCAATAGTGTATTTTTATATGATCTTCATATTCCCCAAATTTCAACTATAAATCTTGACAGATTAACTTGTCACTTGTCAGACTTGTCTGATTATATTGTTGAGTTATTTTTAATTTTCGAAACCAATAGTATATCTACAGGATAGGGTAATAGGTCTATGATCTACAGGGAATTTCTTAAACTAAAATGTATGTAATAGCATACATAGTGTTTTCAGTTTTGTATTATTATTATCTCTATTATTATATTACAGTCGATATATCACTCATAAAATCGATACTTGTAAAGTTGGGTAAGTGTAACACCACAAAGTGACTAACTTGCTCAGCTTTGAAAATTGGATAAAATAAACATAATATAATTAATTATATAATATTTGAATGTATAATTAATTTATATATAAATTGTATTCGTTGTAATATTGATAACACAGCAATAGATTGTATAATATTATATTTTGTGATTATACTAATTCTCTGATTATATTATTATCATTTTGGTTTTTTTTTCCTTGGTTTTTTTTCCGGGATTCCATAATATAGAGGTCCAATGTACTCAGTATCAAATTAGAGATAAAGACAAAGAGGTTGGTATAGACAGTACAATATCCAATATATAGAATTTTCTAATGTAATCCCTTATTTTTAATTAAATTTTTTTACGAAATTTTATACACATTTTAAGATCATTATCTCTTCAAATAGCACAGCCTATATTTCGAACTAAAAATTGTTACTTAAATATAAATGTTTAGGTATATTTTACAACTTATAGGCACTTTGGTACATACTAAATTAGTAAATTCTACAATAAAACTTACAGAGTATAATATTTTGACTCATGAGTTCGAATATAAACACGTAGGTAGGTGCATATACCACCTGTAGTTAATAAAATAACTTTAGATTCCCGTATCTACTTCTTGTATAGTTAGTATTAGTAGGTAAGGAGGTAATCTACCTACCTAGCAACACACCTATTCATTGTTACAGGGTCTATAGTTTTCGATTATGTTCAACGGCTGTTAATCAATGCATTGTTTTACGGGAAATTTACTTCGAATGAATCTCGAAGCATTTCATTGCCTGAAAGTGGTGCAAAAGCATGTCAATACGGAACGGGTTGGTTAAAAGATTACGCTTTGAATAACGACAACAATATGCATGCGCATGAGTTATGCATATCAAAATTTGAAGAAAGCTCCATTATTCTTATTTACTTATAATGTATGTTTAATATAGGTTAAACTTTTTACCTTCCTAACCACTATTAATAATAATTATAAGTCTTCACTTCAGTTTCTATACATATATTTACATATATTCTACACAACAGAGCTACTTCAAGTTTTGGTATTATGAAGACTACACGCTTTAGGACTCACGTCTCACTTGTATGCCTATGTTTGAATATTATAGCTACGAACTCGATGAAACCACCGGCGTTCGATATTGGATATGGCGTTTACCGTTCATTCTACTTCACGGAGTACGTGCCGCCTCCGCCGGCAAAGAAGTGCCAGACGAGCAAGGATCCCAACGAAATAACGGACAACGAGGAACCGAGTAATTATTACTAGTAGTTTAAGATAACGGTGATAAAATTATCGTCATAATTCAAACAGGGGCGTCATTTTCGATTTTCTGGATGCTAGCATATGCTATTGCATTTGCATCTCACGGGTGCTCTTTATATTTTACACAATAATATTTTATTAGTTTTGGACATTTTTTATGATAAACGATCTGTTTTTTGAAAATGTAAATTCCCCTCACTACTTGATATAGAAAGTAATAATTACCTATACCTACTTTGATATTAACTAGGTACCTATGTATCTTGAATTATATTCAGAATTTATTTTTGGCAAATCGTATTCGATTGAAAACCAAAACAGGCAGGCAATCCCCTGCGGAGGAAACTTTAATTTAAATGCTATAGGCATAACAGCAGTGCAGCACATAATATATAGATGGTGCGTTGTAACTCGTGTTTTGTGTGATATTAAGTTTAAAAGTCGATAACCGAAAATGTGGTAATAAAAAAAAAAATACCTGTTTTTGAGTTTTCACTAGGTACCTATATATTATTGTATCGTGATTTTAAAATTCCTAGTTAACGATGTTAACATTCCATTTACCGTTTTGATTAATAAATATTTATTAAAATTATAAAAATATTTGTATTCATGAAAATTGTGATTAAAAAACAAAATTAATTGCATATTCATAATTTTTTAAGCTTATTTGTACCTATTTAAGATCATTAAGTTCCGAGCCTTAGACCACTCATGTGACTTATTCCACTCAACATCTATAAATGACGCCCCTGAATAACACTGGCCCTTAACCGTAGTCTTGAGTGTTGTTTATCAAAGGTACCTACTTTACCTAGTTAGGTATCCTTACTAATAAGTAGATATTGAGTACCTAATAACGAGCTTGTCTATCTATAATAAAAATAACATTCAAACTTATACTTGCAGTCTCCCCCATATGGAAAGTACCCACTGGTGTGTTGCCTATCATGTGGTGGGCATTTTCCTTACCAGTGGCATTCATGTTGTCGGTAACAGTGCCGGATTGCCGGACAAGGCGTAAGGTGTACCCGTACACGTTCATCATGTGCATAATTTGGATAGGCATCAGTTCGTACATAGTGTCTTGGATGTTGTCGATATGCGGTGAGTACACGGTGTCAGTAGCAGTGGCGTAGGTAACTGCAGAGGGTGGGCATTTTGGTGACGTATCCAATGGCAATGGACATGTCTCCTTAACCTGACCGAATTACATCACTTTACTGTTATCATATTATTTTAATTGAATATTAGAGTCGTATGCTGACGGTTTTGGTCGCAGTAATAATAATTCACCGTGCCCTTTCCGTTGTTTTTAAACAGGAGACACATTTCATATTAGCGACATTGTGATGGGAATAGCGGTTTTGGCGGCTGGTGGCAGTATACCTGAAGCCACTTCGGGTATAATAAATGCCCGAAACGGTAAGACTTACCACCACAAACTGTTTAGTCATATTATTATGTATTCATTGTTGTTTTATATTGTACTAAATGCACTAGGCGAGGGATCGATGAGCATCAGCAACGCGTTAGGTGCCAACACATTGGACATACTATTATGCTTGGGCTTGCCGTGGTTCATCAAAAGTCTTATGCCGATCTCCATGAACGGTGGACCGATCTTGATGGAAACCAACGATTTATTTTTTAACTGTATATGTTTGATCATCAGTGTGATCGTGCTGAACATCGCAGCTGCTGCGAATGGATTCAAAATGTATAAGACGTTTGGTATTATATGTCTTATAGGCCATATTTGTATCATAACAATATTCATAATAAGCGGCCTTAATGTTGTGAAACGAGCAGAAATTGGGCAATGTTAGTATTGGATAGACACTAGTTAGAATATAATATTCATTCATTAGTTATCACTTTTAATTGTTGTCGAATTAAATGTCATGCATTTTAGTTTTAAGAAAATGTTTACAATATTTATGTACACTGTACAAAATACAGTAACTAGGAACATCAATTATTTTCATTTTATTAGTTTTATTAATGTAGATATTTTGAACCAATGACGTGTAGTGAACATTAGAACATTAAGAATAGTTAAGATTATTGTAATAAGTTTTTGATAAAAATAACCACCTATTTACACATTGTTGTGCCAACATTTATTTTACCATTTAATATTATTTGAATAATGTTTATTATACATATTGACTTGTATGTTAATTACAAATTGTAGGTCCTATGGAACTTGTTTTATTTTATTTAATCTAGTTGAAAAATTGTAGTTTTTTTTAAATTATCATTAGTGAAGATTTAGTTTAAATAATTCAATAAGAATGTTAAATAGCTATAAGACTGACGAGTATATTATTATATAATAATTAATTATGGCTAGTAACCAGCAACCAATAGTATACAATTTCCAATGATAAAAAATATAGGAGAAAATATTCCGCTCATGTATGTAGTTTAATTTTATAAATAATTAAGAAATGTCTAGATATTTGTTACTTTATTAAAATATATATGTGTATTTTGAAAATATTGATAATAAAATAACAAAAAATGAAAAAATTATTTTAACAAAAAATTACTATTATGAATCGGTCATATCAAAATAAAGAGTTCTAGCTCTATCTCTGCAATGAGATAGGCCTTTGCTAATTTTTGTGCTCATATCTTCAACATTGAATTTTGTTTCCTGGTCTATAGACATTGGTGTTCCTGAGGCTTCTTTAACAGGTGGTCGAGTATAATACAGTAATGTTCCGCTAAAAAAATATGAATTATTACCAGTTAGTTTGTTATCATTATTTCAATAATATATAAGGATTTGTACATAGGGGGTACTCTATTTTCTAGTACCATGTCTGCTATTGGGAGGTGTCTGTTAGGGGATTCACTTTATTAGCAGTTTTCTATACAGTGAAACCTCAATATATCAGACCACTCATGGGCACTGAAATTTTATCTGATATTCAAGGGGTTCAGTTCTTACTTTGTCCCCCTCCCCAAAAAATAGCAGTTTGAAAAACAAGTAATAGCAAAGATAATAAAATTTAAAAATGCTTATAACTTGCTTCACAATCAAAATATTATAAAAAAAAAACGCTTTACCCAGACTTAAGACAATATCAAACTCTCTCAAATAAATGAAACAAAACTTTAACAGCTTAGGTAAATTTAGTATGTAAAAAATTTGTAGAACAATTAACAAACATTAATGTTCTTGAATTCTAATAAAGGCTATTACACTTATCTAGTGTGAGTGAAAAATTCAAAGTAAATAAATACAGAATGTACACAACAAAAATCATTAAGATTAACACAACATATTATGTGATCTTCAAAACCCTAAGATTATATCAGTAGTGTTTCATAATCATTGTAATCAAAACAATTATTGTTTCTGCTATAGTTTTAAATCAACGACAAATAATGGGTCTAACATCAAAGACCATAAATCAGTGATTTTCGGTTTTAGGTTATTTTTAATAATAAATTATTATTAAATCTCAGAGTAATCAAGTATTATTTTTAAGTAAAATTATTCAAATTAAGAATAACACTTACTCCTTTAGATCTTTCATGAAAGATTTAGCTGCATTGAGTTGGTCTGGTTTTCCTTGTCTATTTATTAAGCTATGTCGCCTTGCTTTCATTTCAAGTACGTGTGTATAATCTTCAGTATTTTCTACAGTCATGTCATACAATAACTTTAACTAAATGAAAAAAAATTTCATATAACAGAAATCAGTTATAGACAAATTAATTTATAATCACAAACCTGATTTTTTTTTATGTAAGGTAATATTAAAGCACATATCTTGGCTGGGACTACATTTTGAAGATCTACTTGTAATGCATGTCTCAATAATAAACGACTATCACTGGGCTTCTCCAATATAGTACTAGCTCCAGTACATTTCCATGGTAATAGTTCAATTTTTATATTATTGAAAGGAAATACTCCAACAGACCTGTTAACATATTTCCATTAATTTTTATTACCATAAAAAAATTAATTTTTAACTCACTGGTTTTTTTTTGATGGAACAGGTTCATCACCAACTGTATATTTCCATTTAATGGTATCTACAACACAAGATTTTCCCACCTTGGGCATACCAACCACACCAACTGTTATACCTAAAATTGGTGCATCTATACAACTTTGTAAATAGTTCAACACAACAGATTCACCAAAACATCTGTTGGCTACTTTTTTTTTTATCCTTGCTATAAAATTTGGATCTTTTGCACTAGTTTTTGGTGTATTTCGTACTTCACGACTGGCTCTGAATGGCACTGTTGGTGCTACTTTGTTAAAATATTCTACCCACTCAGTTACTATTGATTTAGGCACTAAATCAATTTTATTTAACAAAATAATACGTTTTTTATCTGGATTGGCTTTTAAATAATCATCTATTTCCTTAGAACGAGTGGCCAATGGATCACGAATATCCAGAACTTCTAGAACTACATCACACATTGAAATTATCTGAAACAAATATTATTTATTCATAGGTATTAATTAACTATACATATCGGTAGTTGGAATTTATACAACTAGTCTTACATTTTTATAATTGTGTTCAATGTATCGATCTGCTCTAGTTTCTTTTAAAAGCCACTGTTGTCTAAAAGGCAATTTTGATTCAGCACTTTTTTTAGTTTCTTCTTCTGGTTCTGTTTCCATTGAATTAAAATTTGCCAAACGTATCTCTCGTTCTTTTCTTTTAGCTTCATTAAGTTGCTCAATGATTTCTTCTTTGAATGGACACATGTTTGGAGCAATTATCATACTATTTTTGGTCTCTACCATAACAAATAATTCAAGTTAATACTGCATAATTATTGATTCATCAAAAAAAAAAAAAATAGGTATTACCTATGTAACATAAATATTTTGTTAAAAATAAAAACAAGTATATTATGCAAGTTTAAAAACAAAAAAAATAAATACTGTATGATTTGTTAAATGTTTCAGCTAACACAAGGTAATTCACGACGCTTAACTAAGTAGCACTCAAATCGAGGCCCCAGAAATAGCAAACATGAGCTACAAAATATGATACACCTACGTACTCTACGTATGTTCTGCAATTAATTATTTGACCTGGAACTCACTTTTTTTTGGATTTTTCTTAGCGACTCGTTTCAGTTTTCGATTGTGTTCCCTTACTTTCTTGGCAACCTTGTACTTGGTCCTGCATTTCAAACGTTTGGACTGTTTCCCTACAGGCAGATTTTAAAATTGTGTAATGAAAAACAAAATCTTTAGTTAACAAGTTATAGCTCTTTGGGTAGAACTTACTCTTTTTAGGCAAAGCCATGGTGTATCACCGGTCTGTGGAACGAAGTCTGACAATCAAAAAACCTAAGCACACGACAAAACGAACGAACAGCACCAACTAGTTCGGACTTCGGGATGAGATAGGTATGCACCTATTAATCATGAAACAATAACAGTGGAAGCTGAAGCTCACTGCCTGGATGCGGATGGTACTTACGTACCCGCACAAATGAGAGAGCCGTCAAGCGAGAACACGACGGTCGACGAGCAGTTCGAGTTAACCTCAAAAACACAAAATACGATTAGACATTCAGGTCCACGACGGCTTGCGGTGTTTACATTATCAAGGCACAGGGTAGTAGGTATGCCCATTGCATAAAGAATTATATATTTCCTGTGATTATCTGCATGGTATCACGGAGTAATAATTTTGAATTAATACCGCGGTTAGTACCTCAACCGTGGGCAGCCACAGCGGCAGCGACAATAATATTATTATTATTATCACAGGACAATCTTAATGTTATACCTATTATCTATTCTATCCTGTAGTGGTTCTTCGGTAGATGGTCGACGGCTCGGGGCGCGATCTACACGAGCTGGTCAGCAGACGAACAGCAGCAGCACGAGCAGCTGTTATAACGTAAACAAAAGGACCGCGCGTCGATTGGAGGACGAGATCATCGTCGTATGATTTCGACCCTTCCGCTTTTCCTCCCACCAACCACTAGCGCGATATTCTCCAACGATTTGCACCTTTTACGTATCACACACGCGCTCGCGTATCATGATCCCATCCTAGATCTACAAAAGTATCAATTTATATATAGGACGTGTAATATACATAATACATATACACATATATATATACATGTAGGTAAATACATGTGTATACATCTCGTACGTGGATGAACTTTTTGTTTTTTTTTTTATTTTACATAATACGCTGGCACTAAGCACAGAGGGAATACGAAATCGTTTTTTTTCCTCTCTACACGCTTTACCGCTGTGCACCTACGTCAGTCATATTGTTGTCATTTGTCCCGTTTTCGGATTATATTAATTCAGGTACGGCTTGTATAATATTTACCGTTTGCACGCATAAATGCATAATTATTTGCGATAATAACAGCAGTGTAGATAATAATAATAATAATATTAATAATAATTAATAATTATAACAAACAAGGGAGTAACGGACGCGGTCGCTAGTCGTAATGTTGGATTGACCGATTACCGACGAGACACCAGCAATCAAAACGAATCGGATCCGCTGCCGTAAGGCGCGAATACTGTCGTTACTCGTTAATATTGTGGATTATTGTCCTCGACACGCGCCGTTTAGGGACCAGGATATCCGTCTTCTCGACTCTCGATCGGCCATAGTGGCCGTACCCCGCCATCGCGATTCGCGATTCGCGAGTCGCGGATGACCGACTGCAGAATGCAGGCTGCAAGTTGCAACGGTTGTCGGTTACTCGGTTAACGGGAAGAGATTTCGGCGGCGGCGAGCGCAAGTGCGGTGGATGTGGATCCGTTCTGTTTCCCGTACCGCGCGCGTTTGTGAGGTTATGTTTGCTTTGTTGTCACTCGATATTCTATGTATATACATGTACGTTTTTGTGTGCTGCGTGTAGTGTGTTACTATTATTATTATTATTATTTATTTTTCCACTGCGCTCTCCGCCGTTGCAACCGCATTACCTGTATATGAGTTCTTGAATGTCCATCAGACATCAGCGCTGTTTTCCCGAGTGTCCTGTACGCAACCCGTCTCGCCGATCGTTTTTCTCGTGCAGCCGTCGCCGTCTTTGCCGCACTCAGCCAAAGGTTAGACGGTCAACTTTTCCATTTTTCTAATCCCCCGCCCCCCTTACACGCTCCGTTTTTCGTTTTTGATAATAATATATTATAATAATTTATTGTGGGCAACCCGTCAATATTAATTATTGCCGTTCACTGTGTCCTAGTTGTTTCCTTGTGATATTTTAATTTCCTTTTGTTGGAAACCATTCGTCGTATAATTTCTCTTTTTCTCGAATTACACACCACTTGAATTTTAGAGACTAGACTCGTGTGTGTGTGTGTGTGTGTTATACCTCTGTCCTCTATTGCCGTGTCAAAAACGATCAACAGGTTTAGTGTGGGTTTGGTGTTACTTAACTCTTAATTAATGTTCGAATCCTCCTTTTTTCTGTTCCAGCGTTTTGCGTTCATACTACTTTTTTTTTTAATTTAAAAAAAAAGGTGAAATCATGACAGATTCCATAAAGTTTGGTCCAGAGTGGTAAGCACGTCTAGGTTTTTATGTTTAATGTTTTCTTTTTATTTTATTTATTTCATCTTCTATTTTCTCAACACTTGCAATTGTGCACGTTGATTGCCCTCAACAAATCAATGTTTTATTAATTGCACAGTACGAATTCTATTGAAGTGCATGTGGCTCTTACTTTTATTTTGATGTAACAATCTCAATCACTGTTTCCCTTAGTAATTTTTCATTTGTTAGTTTATTAAAATATTATTTAGTGTTAATTTGATTCATTCTATAACTGTTATAATAACTAATTACCTTGCATACAAGTCATCATTCTAAAATTAGGTTTTTTAATTATTTGAATATTACCTAGTTTATTCATTCTATGAAAGAACCTACTATAAAAATTGACTAGTGTTCAAACACTTTCTGTTATCCGGATCTTCCTATTATGCCAATGGACTTAGGTACCTGCTCGAGGTTGAAAATTAAAAAAAATCTAAAAGGTACTATCTCCATCTATGATATTCACAGTATAGAATTTGTAACAAAATTGATTTTTATTTTATCAAAACTAGTTGGCTATAGGTAGGAAATAGTAATTCTTTGGCAAACATTCAGAACCTTCATTTTATACATTTCATGTCTCATTGTTTGTCATATACATCTTTAAGTATTATGAAACTATATCATACCTTGTAGTTGTATACAATGGTAAAATATTTAAATCTTTACTGATAAAAATCCATAATAGTTATATATTCATTAAACTTGTTTTAACCATCTATTTAATTTCTTCAAGTGTAATGCTAATGTAATAATATATTTTTTACCTTTTATTTGTTTTGTTATGTCAAACAATTAATTGTTATTTGCTTACTGTACATTCTTTGATATTTTTTTTAAGTATTTAATATTTTTATTTTTATTTCTTTAAGCTATAAAAACAATAACCATAAGAAATAAATTGTATTATTCTGCTTCAATGTTTAGTTACCTTCTTCATAATTAGGTACATTTTATTAAAACTTCTAGTATATTCCATATTTTATAATTATTCAATTCGTATTCATATTTATGTTTGTTATATATTTGTATCATTGAGTTATGACTCAATGTGTCAATAATATTTAAAAATACATTATTGTATTTTCCATGTTAATTCATTCTTAACAGAAATATCTAATAAATTATGTACACTTTCTGAATCTTACTTAATCATCTCAGTGATTACCATTCACCATTTGATATCTCCCCTTGCAAGTTTATCAAATTAAAAAATAGTGATATGTGGTATAAATATGAACAACATTTTTCATTGATATCAATATATAAATACGAACACAAATATTCATTGAAATTAGTACATAATTATGCAACTAATTTTAAGATTGTTAGATGATTAAAATAGTTTTTATGTTATTGTTGATTTGTTGAAATTGGTGAATAATTCAATTTATTTTAAATGTATTTCATTAATGTTCATTTTTTTTTTTTTTTTTTTTGATTGTATTAAGTATTAACATATGTAACTATTTATGAAATAGGTTAAGAAATATGTCTCAAGGCATATCAAAACCTCAGCTTGCTGAACATCGTTATGGTCGAGAAGAAATGTTAGCCTTATTTGATATCTCGTCGTGTAATATTCCACCAGAATCGCTTAAGGAACTGTCTATGGTGTATAATGACAAACCTCAAAATCCATTGTCTCTACAACAAATGTCTGAAGAAGAAACTGTATGTTATAATTATTATACTAAATATATGTACAAAACTTAAATTTAACACTAAACTATAATTTAAATTTTTTAGAGACTTTGGAATCGAGGTATAAATAGTGATACCGTTATCAGGGCATCTGTTCGAACAACTGGTGGTAGAGGTACTGCTAATATTGAAGTTCGTGGAGGTAGTACAAGTGCCAGAGGACGAGGTGGTCGTGGTGGTTATTATTATAATACTACACGGCCAGGTTATGAAGAAGGCCCAGAAGGTGGAGGCTCACCAATGAACCGAGGTCCTCACAGACCTTTTGAAAGACTTAACTCGGTAAAATATTATTTTTTTCACTCAAATGTAATTAATGCTAATAGGTATTTGATATTAATAGTTCACTTAAGTTTGTAGGTGTTATTAAATTTTACTGAAAACCATTATTGCCTAACTTATAGTTTCAATATAGTTGCTAAGTGATAACACTGATAACGTATAGAGGACACTTCACCCAGACTTGGCTTTTTTGTTTTACAAATGTAAAACATACCTAAAACTGTTTGCGCGGGAAAAGAACTTAGAACTCTACAGTCATAACTAAGAAATGACATTTTCACCACATATAAAGAACTTTGTTTTTGGAATATCGTTTTTAATTTTTCAATATTGGAACTACAACAAAAAGTTACTACCGACTGTCACCAATGTGGCTACTTCAGTACTTCTTCTTACAAACCATCCACACCCACTAATTCTTGCACTTAATTTGGCCGACGTTACTAGTAATTCACCGTGAAGACTTAAAAGACACTGACTGAACTAAACTGGTATTTTAATTTAATATTTAATAAAACAAAAAAAATTCTTAACATGTAAAATAACCTAACAAATTATCTTGTGGAGTGTTACTGCTGTGGAGCAACTCCCCTCAAACATTTACTGCTAATAATATCTTACACTGATATGCTTTTTGTAAAAATGTTGAAAATTGCGTATAGGTACTCTAATAGATGTTCAAAAAAACTTGCTTCTAAACTGTATGCTAATTCATACAACTACAACCTCTATATTCCATATTGAAATTTTACTTTATGAATATTAACTCTTTTTCTGTGATTTCTGGCTATTAGCCACACTATCAATTTTAACCAATGAAATCAGTTCCATTAGCTAACTAGAACAAAACACATTGATATGAATGTAGTTTTGTATAATGTCTAGTACACAATATTCTGTTGATCTGTCAACTTGGTTGCATTAGGAAATTAATACTGGTTAAAAAAAACAGGAAATGTGGCTTGATACTAAACTTAAACAATTGAAGTGTATAAATGAACTATTATATTTAGAATGAAAGAAATATGAATCGCAATGGTGAGTATTCCAATGATTGGAGAGGAAGAGATGAATCAAATTGGTGGAGGAAAAATAGAGGTGGAGCACATCAAGGCCAATCTGACGAATCTAATGGTCGTTGGGGACGAACTCGTACAGATTCTTATAACAATGATAGATGGCCTGCAGGACGGCCTACATCAAAATATGATGAAGATGAAGGATGGGATCGTGGTGAATCTAGATGGTCTAATAATGCCACAACTCACGAACGCCGAAAACTTGATTGGGGAGAAACCTTGCCGGAATGGTAACTATTATTGGAGATTTTTTTTGGTAATTTTATTAAATAACAATATTTTAGGGCTGTTGATAATCCCGGTGAAAAAGGTGGAAGTTTTGATTCATCTGGTGCCTTCCATGATAATCATTATGAAGACGAACACCACTATAATATGGGAGATGAACTGTCTCGAGAAGTATGATAAATTAAATACATTTTAAAGTTCTAATTCATAATGACACAATTGGTATTCAAAATTTAATTTTAGGAGGGACGAGAATATGAAGAAAACAATGATAATGGGGATACAAATGTTAATAATGTAGAAAGCTCAAATATCTCACCTATAGACGATAAACAGTTAAATGGCCGAGAAAAAGAAGGTGTGTTCAATGTCTTCATATATATTACCTAAAATTAAATTAAAGGCCAGCTAGTTTTAGAGAAGTTACATATAAGCAATATGTTTAGTTTGTGCTTAAATTCTAAATTATTATAGTATGTGCTATGTTTATGCTCGTGCACATTCATGTTACAACTGCATAGGTGTAGCACGTAAACAAGTATTTTTTTTTACTAAAAGTATACAATAAGAAACTGAAAGAGGGACGAGGTGACCAAGTGGTCTGACGTGTCTGCTGCAACGCAGCCAGTCGCGGTTCAAGCCTCAGCCACCGGGCGGCATTTTTCTCCGGACAAGTCGCGGTGACCAGAGAACAAGTGCCGCCATCCCCCAACCGGGCATGGCAGAAACCTACGGGTGACCAAAAAAAATTTTGCCAAAACAAAAACACACACGTGTCCCCCCCCCCTACAGTTCCAAACCCTACAGTACCACAACCTACAGCTAATGGCCTCAGTTGCCGAAGCTTAAATCAAAAAAAAAAAAAAAAAACTGAAAACGTTCTTTGATTTGAATTTCTTATAATGGTAAATATAATATTCAACTTAGTTCTCATAAGATCAACTTTCCCGTGTTTTATTAAATAATTTATAGACAATTAGGTGTTTTATGAATCTATATTAAAAAAGCAAGAAGCTGATTTTAAATAAATTGCATGGCTAATTTGAATTGTTTTTTGTAAGTCTTTTCCTCTTGCTAGGTCAATAAATTTGTTTGACAAAAAAACAAACGGAAATCTTTTGGTAACTAGTTAGTTTGTAATCCTTTTGACTTTTAATAATATTAAGTACTACTTCATCCTTCAACAAAATTGAAGTTTTGAAAATACTAAAAAAATAAACTAAACAATTGAATACCTATTTATTTATTTATTTTTTTTTTACTAGGTATCAAACATGAAATATTATATTTTCATAAATCTTAATTAAGTTAAACTAAAAGGTTAAATTGATTTTAAGTATTTATATTTTAATATTTTCTTGATGATGGTATTTAATATCCAAATTAAATTATTAATAACACCAAATTACATTGTAAGAAATAACAATTAATCTAATTTTTTTAATTATTTAGAAGTTGTATCATCTTCAATATCTACTTCACCGTCGCATAATGAAGAAGCAATTTCTTCCCCTGAACGTTTTAAATCCATGAGACAACAGCATCAACATAAAATAAATGCTCAAATAACTAAAGATGTATTTATACAAAATGAACAAGTAATGATAAATCATCCTGAACCTGTAAGAATCCAGCAGGTTCCAGATATTCCAGTTATTCATAGCAAAAGCAGTCCAGCAATTCCACTTATGTCTGACTGTCAACCTAATAAAATTGAAAATATCAAAAACTTGAGAGAAATGCCTGGTATAGGGAATCATATTGAGAATACTAATATTAACCCCATCCATCGATCAACAAGTGAGTATTTATTTACAGAAAACATTTATAACAGACTAAAAAAGAGTTCTAAAAGAAGAGAAAATATTGACTACAATTAAATTTAGTTACATAAATTTGTTGATTGTTTTTTACTTCCATTAGTTACTGACTTGGTTTATTTTTAAACCCAATATATACCAATTTAAACTGGAATTAGGTTATGGTTTAAATGTTGAATTTATTGCATATACTGTTAAGTTAATATTTAAATTTGATTTAGTACTAGTATAACTGCTTTTAGGTTTAAATGCTAATGCTCACCATCGAATTGATTCATTGGATGCTGAGGCTGAATCAATGGTGTCTAGATTAACCAGTGATAACTTCAAAATAGGACCTTCTTCACATTCTCCACTCGCTCCTCTTACTAACAACAAATGGTATTATAGAGATCCCCAAGGCGAAGTTCAAGGTAAATAATATGCAACAAAGTTAAGTTCAATGATAACAGTTAAAACATTTTAGGTCCTTTCTTGACAACTGAAATGGCAGAATGGTATAGCTTGGGATATTTTCATGACAACATGTTAATGGTGAAGAGAGCATGCGATGAACATTTTTATTCCTTGGGTGATCTTGTGCGATTAAAAGGAAATGTACCATTTTCAGACACTCCATTTTCGGTATTAAATTTGTTGTTTATTCTTAATTTATATTAATATATTATATTATATAGTATTTGATATTTTTAGGAACATGATGTAAAAATTAGCAGCCGAATAGGAGTACAACCTCCTCCAACACACAACCCATACACAATGAATGAATCTTTGGTTCTTCAACAACAACAGCAACAGCAACAATACCAATATAGACAATTATTTTTAAAGTAAGTTTACTGCCTTGGCAAATTTAGTCATTTAAATTTTTTTTGTGAATATTATGTGAAAAGGCTAATGAAATCTGTTCATACGACTTTCACCTTTAAATATGGATTCTGCCTAATATTATCATAAATAATCCACTATACTTTCTCTTGACACTGTTTAACACTTATGTACCTCCAAAAAAGATTAACTTAGCAAAATGGTATTAAGATAAAACAATTAATACTCAATGCTTGTTCCTAAGCACATTAAATAATACTCAAACTAATAAATTCACTACCTGAAAAAGAAAACTATTAATATATATAAATCACTCCTAAAGCCCATATGGATGATGGTATTCAACTTAAATGATCGGGAAAAAATTTAATTTAAACAAAATATAAGCTTAACAAATATTTAACTCTGCAAAATAACAATACTTCATCCTTTGTTTTTACCCGACCATTTACAGAGACTTTAAAACTGTAGAGCAAGAAGCTACTTACATTTTTCTGTTAAGGTTTCTATACTAGATTGAAAAACCTTAATTAATCCAATGATTAAAAATGTTTTTATCTCGTCACTCCTAAGAAATCCCTTATCATATGCTTAAAAAAATAGGTCTTAAAAACCTTACTTGATCCTCTAACATAAATCCCAAGAAAAGTGTGTTTAATGGACAGCTCAATAACCACGCAACCCCGATTATGTTATTATCCTCAAAAATACTATTGTGTTTGATTGTGTAGATTATATATTTCATAAAAAAAATATAAGTTTGTATTCGTTCTAATATTATTCATTATTTTATGCAATTATAAAACAAAATGATATTTTCTATGTGACAAATATGTAACCAGATGATGAAACATTTGTTTTTTGATTATAATAATTTAAAAAATAATTAAATGTTTAAAAATAAGTATTGATGCTATGCGACTTTTTTTGATGTAGTAGACAATAGATAATTTTTCCACCCAGCATTCTTAAAAGTCACAAAAAAACGAATTTGTGACATAAAACTTGTGCCGCGCTTCAAAAATTACTCTGTTTGGATGTGCCTCATTGAGTATAATATGTTGTTTTATAAGAATTATTTATTTTTAGGCAAAGAGAATTAGCTATTCAAAGTGCAGTTCATCAACTATCACAATCTGAAAGGTGGAATACTCTGTCGCCCATTGAACAACAACAGGTAATAATTAAATTGAAAACATTTTTTTTGATTGAATTGTATAATATTATATATTTGTGTGAATTATATTTAGTTGATAATGCATCATATTCGAAATGTAGAAGCTAACACAGGAATTCCTCCGATGTTTGCACCTCCCATTCTTCCACAACCACAGCCGACACCTAATATACATCCCATGAATCAACCGCCTAATAACAATTTAATGGTGATGTTATCCCATATGCAACAACAACAACAACAACAGCAGCAACAACATTTCAACCATGTAAGATACAAATTTTTTAAAAAAAAACCAACAAATATGAAATAATATTGTTATGCATTATAGCAAATTGATCCTAAACACATTCATTCTGTACCACCCTCTCAACCAATGACACAACAACTCGACCCTCTCCATTCGTTAGTACAGAGTATGGGAGGTCTAAAAACATCCACACCACCACCAGTAAATTCAAGTCACCACCATCAAAGTTCCAATATTATTCGACCAAGTAGCGCTCAGCCAGAAAACAATCCTATATCAGATCTTTTAAGGCAATTGGGTGCACCTCAAGATAAACCTCTCAAAGTAATTATTTATTTATTTTGATATTAGATAAGTTAGTTTATTGTTATTAATGTAAGGTTAATCATCAGATAACTGAAACGAGTGTATGGGGTATGGATTTTTCTGGTCCAGACAGTAAACCTAAAATGAATGGTCCAATCGGAATTAGTGGTTGGCAAACCGGGCCTTCAAATGAAACATCTCAACAAACACCTGGTGTTTTGTGGGGATCTGGAGAGTATACTAAAATTATTGGGGCTGACCATAAAGCTATTGTAAGTAACATCTTTGTGTTAACCATTTAAAAATTATTTTAGTGACCGTTGAATTTTTTATCATTCCTGTATTTCACTCATTTATTTATATACATGTAGGAAGAAACAATAAAAGAAGAAGCAAGACGAAGTCAAGAAGCTAGAAAACAAGAAATGTATTCGATTATTATTTACAAATTTATATCTTAAAATTATTACTATTTACTATTCAAATTTGTTTTAATTTACAGTAAACAAAACGAACAGATAAAAAAAAGAGAAGCAGAGAAGTCTAGATTACAAAAAGAGTTAAAAAAAAAACAAGAACTTGAAAAAGCTCAACTGGAAGAAGAAAAAAAAAAGGTGTGCATTCTTGATAAACCTTTCAACTAAATAATTTTTAAACGTTTTAGAAACTGGTACTAGCAACATTTAGTATTTTGCATATCCTTTTTATGATTGTATTATGTTGTTGAAAGTGATAAATTAAGTTTACTTATGATAAGGTAATCAGAATTTAGGAAACATTATTTGACATACATTGATTAAATTCTAATTGACTTAATTTTATTTTTGGGGGATGATGATATAATAATCAATTTAATGTTTTATTAACTGTATAACAAATTCAATCTTATTTTCATAATTCGATATTTTATTGTAAATGGAGTAGAAAATAAGTTCTCATAGATATTACAAATTATTAATCCCTTGGCTAATATCAATACATTTACTTATATAATGTTTGTATAATATGATACATAATTTCAGGAAGAAGCTCGTAGAATCAAAGAGCATGAAAAAAAGTTAAAAGAAGAGGCAGAAAAGAAAAGAAATGAGAAAAGAAAATTAGAAGAGGAACAAACAAAAAAACGTGAGTATGAAAAAAAAATAAAAGAGGAGAAAGAAAAAAGACTGTTGGAAGAAAAGAAGAAAGAGGAAGAAAAACGACTTCTTGAAGAAGAAAAAAAAAGGTTAGATTTATTGCATTATGATAAATTAAAAACTTTAAATTTTAAATATTTTTTCGTTCTTATGGCGCCTGTGAAAATATTCCCATTAGCCGAGGGTGGGGGAGGGGGCACTCATACGAAAAACCGTTATTTTGCTGTTTTACTTATAAACTATAAAAATTATTTAAAATCATGAAATTAATGAAAATAAAAATGTTGAAAGGTCAAAATTTTTAGAAAAATTAATTAAATTTAAAAATAATGTATATGTACACTTTGTTTTTGGGAGTCGAAAAACACAGATTAATGATATATTTATTATCTCAGGAGATATAGCAATAGATAAATCCTCCCTGGTTACTCTGTATAAGAAAAGCTAAAACCAAAAAAAAAAAAACGCAATCAATTGATTTTCTTATTTTAGAAAATCTGATTTGAAAAAAAAGGAAGAACAGAAGAAAAAAGATGATCAAAAAAAGAAGGATGATTTAAAACGAAAGGAAGATACTAAAAAACAAGACCTGAAGAAAAAAGAAGATGAAAATAAAAAAAAACAAGATACCTCCAGATCAAGTTCTGTTCCCATAGTTACTGAGCCACAAAAGGTATTGCAACTCATGTTTAGACTAATTATTTTAATGTAAAATTAAATAAGCCTTTAGAAACTTGTAAGTTGTTACACATATTTAATTTTTTTTTATATAATTGTATTTTATATCCTTGGGTATAATTTGCTTTTTAATATGACCGGGGGAAGAAGAGGCATTTAATTTTTTTGTGGGGAATATTTAATTTGTCGTTCTGCTAACCCTCTTGTAGTATTTATATTTAAAATCACTATATCAACTTTCATTTAAAATAAAAGTTATTTCAATTATTAAATGTTTCAACATATCTCAAGCTTTAAACAATTTCCCCTCGCTCTTAACTCTAATGCAATACTGTGCTGCGTGTTACTTGGAGTTAAACATGCAGATGCAGCATTCCTATCTTCACCATACATAATAGACACTAACAATCAAGTTATGTTCTGAAAATTTGAATTTTGGTTGTAGGTGATAAAAATGTCTTCATTTGTAGATTACACTTCTTTGCTTCAATTTAATATTTATAATCAGGGTTCTAGACTTATGGCGCTTATTATTATGATTGATCATCCAAATAATCGTTGAAGAAAGCATTTAAATACTTCATTATAAGCACTTCAAAATATTAAAATAATTTAAAAAAGCATGACAAAAACTATCAAAACAATTTTTATTGGTTTAATTTATATACTTAGAAACATAAAAATAATTAAAACTTTAATCCTTTAAGAGTTTTTGAAAATATTTTAACTAAACTTCTTTTATATTTTCTGAAAAACGGAAAAAATGTATTAATTTGACCGAATAGTCGATAAGCAAATACTAGTTCTGGTGTTTATTATTAGGAAATATGATTCAAAGGAGAAAAATGATTTTTAGTTCTTGGTTTTAAGTGAAGAAAAGCAGTAATTAACAAAAATATTTAGGTTTTTGTCAGTGGCACCTATCTATATGTATGTGAGGACCAGTGTTCGGAATATTCACTAAAAAATTGAACGTTCAGTATTTAAAAATGGAACTCGTTCACGTTCCTGTTTTATTCAAACGAACGCTTTCACGTTCATTCAAAAAATAAACACGTTTATTGGGCGTTCATTTAATTTTTTTTCCCAGTAATTACTAATTAAATTTAAATTCGATATTATAGGAACTATAATGGAAAATATTATTATAATATGATTAATTAAAATATTTTTAAAATATATTTATTAAATGGTAAATAAATTAAACGTCTTTAAAATCGATCAAGTTCATTCAAAATATAAACGTCGTTCACGTTCTATTTTAAAAATACGAGTGACGTTCACGTATCATTCACAATTTATAAACGTGAACGCGTGAATGTGCGTTCATGAACGACGTTCTTTCCAAACACTGGTTAGGACTTATATCGAACATGTCATCAGAGATAAGCATAAAAGAAAATTTAATTGGAAAAACTAGAAATTTTCATTTTTTTAAAAAAATCGTTGAAATAAACAAAACAAGCACTTTAAAATTTCATAATTGAACGTGTTGTAACATGACAAACACTTCCATAGCAATTTTCTAAATTTTATATAAAACCATAAATAAAAAATTATTATTATAATATCATCAGATAAACGTAACAATTTAATTGATTTAAAAAAAACTGCTTTAGAAAATAAGCATTGCAAAGATAAAAAAAAGAAAATAATTTTTATAATATGACTGGTTTTTTGCTATATTTTGAATAAATTATATCTGTTTTGTTTTGTATAGAAAAAGAAAAAAGACCCTCAAACAGTGGCACATAATGGTGTAGAAGCATCTGCACCATGGGCTGCTGCGGATCAAAAAAAACAAGTGCAAGTAAAGTCAATGGCTGAAATTCAAGCTGAAGAACAAAAACGTGAACAACTGATGAAACAAAAAGAACGTGAACGCACTGAGCGAGAGATATCTATGGTAGCAATTGAACAGGCCAAACAAGAAAAAGCAAGATCTGCAGTTAAAATGCAGTCTTGGTCTACTGTAATCACTAAAAATGTTCCTCAGTCTACTCCCGTGGCTAACAATTCTGTTTGGGGATCATCCAATCAAATGAGTATGTCTACTTGCATTTAACAATTTTCTTTACTTAAAAAACGATTGGTGTATGAGTCCTTATCCTTGTTTTTTTCTTAAAAATAAAAAAAAATATGTTTATGTATTTTTATTTTTATTATAACTCATTCAATTCAAAAGAAAAACCCAAATCTTAAAATTGGCATTGAATTAGTTTTATCTTCTATAGATTTTATAATCTATGATTTATTTTTTCCAGATACTGATAAACCAATGGTTCAAAAATCTAATAAAACCCCCGCTGTGACAGTTAATAATAAAAGTAATGTAAAGAATGTATCAAAAACTGTAAATCAAACTGTACAGCAAACAAATGCAATGAAGAAAGCTATAGAAAGTAGAGGTGAAAATAATAATTGTACTGACGAATTTAGCCAGTGGTGTTGTAAACATTTAGCAACTCTCAATAAAAATACTATTGACAGTGAGTATTAATTCAATTTATTCATTTTAATCTGTTTTAACTTAACATTATTTGTTTTTAGTACCAACATTTGTGACGTTTTTAAAAGATGTTGAATCTGAGTATGAAGTAAAGGACTACATTCAGAGTTATCTGGGTGATAATAAAGAAGTTCGAGAATTCAGTAAACAATTCTTTGACAAACGCTTAAAAATACAAAATAAACAAAGAAGTTCTGATTTTGTGGAAATGAAAGTAAGTTATTATTTTTTTAATTTGTGCTCATACAAATCATTCTTTTGAATATTTTAAGTTATGAGATATCTTTGGTTTTATAATATTCCTATTTTAAATCTCATTTCTATATGAAATTAACCATCACACTGATAAATGTTGTTTTATTTTTTAAATTAAATGTTATGCTTTTATTCAATGTATGCATACATATTATATTATATTTTGAATATCTATGAGCTAATTTAGGGGTTTCCTAAAAGCAAATTTCTCTCTGCCTTGATAAATTAAAAAATGCCCCAAAATTAAATAATAACTGGATAAAAAATAAATTTTTGTATAATGGCCATGCTTTTTTGTTAGTATGACCCAAGTTTCTTCAAATCCTCACATTAAAAGTACTTTTAATTTTTGTAGAACTAGTTTATAACGCAATTGTAACTTCAGTTTTCATTTCTGAATAAATCTCTCCCCGAAAAGTTTGTATAGGTGAAATGCATTAAAAATTTGTCAAAATAAATATGTTTTATTTCATTTGGGTTATTATGAAACGTATTCATTTTTAATCATGATTAAGAAATCAACATTACATAAAATTATGTTTTTACATAAATACCACACACTATTTATGAATAATTTAGTATTAAAATAAACTATTTTTTTTTTTCATTAAATTGTGTGTACATTTATCTAATTCTAATTGGTAAAATGTATTTTTCTGTTAGATATTATGTTATTATATTCATAGTATTCAGTATTGGTTATGTGTAACTGGGTTATATTAGTCCAATCAATTTAGACATTTGGTTAACTAATAGCAATTACATTTGCTTTAACACTTACTAGAAATTGAAATTATATTTTTAAGATTTGAGGTTTCCTGGAGTTATGTGGGTTAAGGCCAAAGGTGTCAAAAATAAATTTACAGTGTTGTTGAGTTTAAATATTAAGAGAATTATTCTGAAATGTTTGAAGCCTTCTAGAACAGAGGTTCCCAAACTGTGGGTCGCGACCCAAAAGTGGGTCGCGATTATACTTTTGGTGGGTCGCACTATTTTTTTAAATAATACAAAAATATAATCATCTATTACTTTTCGTTGATGTTCAAAGTTCAAATTCAGTTTTATCGTCAATCCTTATCTGTGAGTATGACAATTACGAGTTTACCAGCGGCCGTGTCAAATACTATATATTATACTTATTATACATTTTTTTCGTAATTACATAAAATGTAATAAAATAGTTTAATTTTCTGTTGTATGGTAAAAAAAAAAAAGGTCATTCATTGATATTGTGGGTCGCTATATTTTAAAAAAAATTCAAAATGGGTCGCACAATAAGAAGTTTGGGAACCTCTGTTCTAGAATACTCTTTTAAGTTTATTATTAAATGTTTATTTTCTATAGAATTGAATTAAATGTTATGTTTATTTTTACAGAGTAAAAACAAAAAACGGAATAAGATGGTGCCACTAGATAATAAAGTACTTGGCTTTAATGTGGTCGCTTCGGAACGTATCAATGTCGGTGAACTTGATCTTGGCGAATAGGAGTGATCATATAAGTGATAACATATCAGCTCGTTTTATGTAATCTTGGTTTTTTTAGGAACGATTTAGGCCTTGAAAATTAAAGAAAACAATCTTTATTTAAGTATTAAATATGTCCATGTTTCTCGTTGAAAATACTTTTTTTTATTTGATAAATATATATATTTAAATTAATTAATTTCTTTTTATTATTATTTTTAAATGTAAATATTTAAAATTAATAATTATACTATTGTTAATTTTTAAATTAATGTTGTCATACATTTTGTACAAATGCTTGCATGTAATGTTAACAATGATTTTTTTCGTTAACTGTACAAATTGACCTAAAATCCATTTCTAAAATCCGTTATTTAAACTATTATTGTAATTAACCATAAAATATTAATAAATATAATTAAGAATTAGTAAAATATATAATTTTTTTATAAAAAAACAACACCAGGTATAATTTATTTTTAAATATTAAATTGAAAACTTGCGTGCATTTGAACGATGAATCTTTAAATGTTGTACACTTTTACTTTAGTTATCAAAAAAACTGGAGTTTTGGTTCTGCTGTATAGTAAGATTTTATTATACCTCATCAGTAGTAAGCCAATGTAATGGTAGTAATATAATTTTAAACCAATGGTACATAATTGCATATGAAAAATGATTCTTAGTAGAAACTGTATGACAGCCTATATTTTTAATTTTATAATTTATTTATATTACTATTGCTAATATTTATTTTTCTATTATTTATTCGGTATATTGAATTAATTTTTGCCAAATTCATTGAATGCATGGCTATTATTACTTCAATTATAAATCAATGCAAATAAATCTTAGAATTATGTGGGCAGTATTGTGGTATAAATAGCTGAAAATTGATCTAATTTTTTTTTTATTTAATAGAAAATGTACAATCTGTAATACATAATACAATAAGTAAAAAAGATGACTGACATAGCACTACACACATAATAAAAGTAACACATGAAGCACAAGATGAGGGAAATCATTCAGCGATGGTACCCTCCAGTAATTTTTTTTTATTCATTAATTTAATAGGTCATGGCAACAATTTATTTTGAATCGGCGCGTAGTGGGTTGTCAGGAAAAGTATGTGATGCTAGGTGAGAGACGTAAGGATTAGGATGGTGTTGCAGCTTAGAGTGAAATCTGTTATAGTACAATTGAGGGGCGACATTTCAGAACGTACTATTTCCAAAATTTAAGAAATTGAGTTATATATTGATTCTTATGGAAAAAAGGCGGGAAATCGAATGGAATGGTCAAATTGAACCAAAACGTACTATTTCCCTTGTTAAATTGAAGTTGTTAATCTGTTATTGTGGCACAACGTACTATTTCCATGTCAAATATTAGGTCAAAACGAACTATTTACAAATTGCATCAAAACGTTCTATTTCCTGTGTTAAATAGGAGTTTGGTTTAGAAATATGCGGCAAAACGTACTAATTCCAAATATTTTTACAAAACTAACTATTTCCAAATTACTTTAAAACGTACTATGTTCTATTTTATAAAGATAGGAAACGTAATTGAAGTAAACACAAAACGTACTATTTCCAGTTGTTTGAAAATACATAAAATATTTTTTGTAGATTTTTTATAATTAATTCATTTATATAAATTAACTGTCAAAATTAATTTGAATGGTTTATTTATTTATTTCTACATCTAAAAACATTATCATCATACACCAAGCATTGATTATTGATAGTAAATTGCGCCAAAAGTGTTGATGGTCAGTGATAACATCTATCATATTCATTTTATTCATCTCAAAAACCTCAAACCACGGCCTTAGACTTTGTAATAGTATAATATAATATAATTATAATGTATAAATCAAGAACTAAATGCCTTGTGCATCGAGCAATACAGGAGGTAACTATTTCCATAAATCAGACCAAAACGTACTATTTGTCGGAAATAGGACGTTATGATGCAATTTAGTAATTAAAATTATGAATAGCTACATTAAAATTAAAATTGTATGATGTTTTTGCGATATTTCCACGAGTTTCTAGTAATTCGGAACAGAAAATCGTGTTTTCTGAAAAAAGTGTAAAATGGAAATAGTACATTTTGAAATGTCGCCTCTCAATTTAGCTAGTTGGTCAACTGTCGGAATTCTTTGGTCTTAGTGTAGGGTTTCATTTGTTACACACCAAGGGGCCGAGGCTATTAGCCGGAGAGTGATGGACTGGGAAGCTTGGATAGTGTGGACTTGAGAAGGTTAAACACAACCCAAGATTTGCATACCGTATGCCCAAATGGGTCTGAGTAGAGATTTGTAGAATATAGACTGTGTTTATTGATAGTTTAGATTTAAGAATCGGCCTAAGTAGATGAAGGTGGTTGTTAAGGATTTTACGTTTGAATTATAAATGTGGTCCCCGTGTCAATCTTTTGTCTAGTAAACTTCCCAAATATTTTACCTGATTCGATGTAGGAATATCGGCTCCTTGAAGTTGAAGCGAGGGGAGGTTGTTTTTCGCAGTGTAAATGGCACATGGAAAGATTTATTGGGATTTATCAAAATTCTCCACTCGGCAACCAGGTGTTTGTTAAATTGAGGTGATTTTGGAGACAGAATGGGGTCTGAATTGAAAGGGACTAAAGCTGTATCACCTGCATAAGTTGCTATGGTCGTGTTTGCTGTTTTCGGAATATCCGATGTATATATATTAAATAAAATAATAAGTTGCATAGTAATAAAAATAATATGTTTTTGCAAATATTCAACTAGTTTATGTTTGATTTCATCGAAATGAGTCTGGTACAAATTACTATATTATTATACTACTAGGTACTGCTAATGATTAATAAGAATTATTTATTTAGAATGATAGGTATACATAAGATTTGAGTTCGTCGTAATTCGCCTGTGCGAACCTCGTGGTAGTGACCATATTTCCAATATCATAACAGTTATCAACAACAGTCTCGAATTTTAATCGTTCCCACCACCTATTTAATAATAACCCTCCAGCCCTTATGCCCCATACACTTCAACTCCAATAAGGCAAGCTGGTAATTATACATTTAATATCTAATAAACGATTTCCTCGTTAACCGAGGACCTTGCCTCAATAGATTCCTATTCCATCTTTGCTGATATTATAAATTACGCCACACAATCTGCCATAACACCTAAAAAAATCTTACCCGGGAATTTTTATTCCGTAATGCAATCATTTTATATGTATTATTGGAGCTTATTATATTCCGCCTTTAAGTCCAGCCAATCGTTATACTGGATCTTTCAAAATTAGAGTAGGATCAGACTTCTCACAATTACACCACATCAAAGCTGGAGTCCCCCAAGGATCAGTCTTGGGACCTACTCTGTTTAATATATATTGCCATGACATCCCAATTCCCCTAAACTCTCAATTAGCAATGTTTGCGGATGACACGACAATTCTCACACAAGACAGCTCCTTAGATTTAGCAATCCAAAACCTACAAATCTCACTAAATGAAGCAACTACCTGGTTCCAGAAATGGAAACTGAATCTAAATCCAATAAAAAGTGAGGTTAAAATATTCACTCTTAAGAGATATAACAACCCTAAAGATATCCACATAAACAACCAGACCATCCAATGGAATAAAAAAGACAACGCAGTCAAATACTTGGGTGTCCACCTAGATGAAAAACTTACTTGGAAAACTCGTACAGGGCTATACAAGGATGAGAACTCTTTACCCTCTATTAAACTACAAATCAACACTACAAATCAAGTCATCACTCCTTCTATTTACCTCAATAATCAGACCGTTGATAACATATGCATGCCCTGTTTGGGCGGCAGCCTCACCCACAAAAATTAAAAAAATCCAAACTCTCCAAAACAAATTCTTCAGGATCTCCCTAAAATCACCATGGTTCATGAGGAATCGCCAAATCCATAACGACACTGGAATACCCTTAATAAGTACCTGGATAAAAACCCAATTCAAAAACTTCCATGCTAAGCAGTGGCGTACACAGCTATTTTCAATGGGGGGGGGGGGCTTACATATAAAAAATTATATACATTTATATATTATACATTGATAAATCAAAATAATATGTTGTTTAACTAATATTTATTTTCATAATAAAACTATGTCTATTTTCCTGGGTTTTTGTCCCAACTCATCAATGACTTCTTCAGGAGTTAAATTAATATCACGGTATACCGACAACATGGTCAATCCATTTAATCTGTCCTGTGTAAATAATTATTTTTCAGTTTATAATATAATGGAGTATAATTTGGAATATCCTATATCTAATAATAATTATTATTAAATAATAACTTCGGTGACGACGGTCCTCTCGCCGTACATTGTTAATCGAAACTCGATTGTGACGGTAACACTGAAATTCCCTTAATTTAATTTTGTATTTATTTTTATTAGTACTATTAATTTTTTTTTTAAATTGTCATCATTTTTATAATACATTTTTACGTAATTACGTAAACTGAAAAAATACTAAAAGGGGGGGGGAGAAGTATCCCCTCAAGTTTTTCTACCTTAAACATAACAAAAGTTTACCCTAAAGTTTTTTTTATGAGTTTGAGTTTAAAATATTCACGATATGTGATTTTTAGCGGTAAATTAACGAATTCCCATTAATCTATTTTTTATATTTGGTTTTATTTCAAAAGCGATAATATAGTAATAAATAGAAATGTAGGTACCTATAATCGTTGGTAGATATCCCTCCGTCCTGGCAGTTCCCAGAAATTCAATTCAAATCATATAGGTACAGTTCATAATAGGAAAACTCGTAAATAACTTTTTATAAATAACTTAGTTACTTACTTAGTTGTTTTATTTATTTTTTAATTAGTTAAGTTAAAAGTTATCAAAAAAGTAACTTTAAACTTTTTAACTAGTTACTGCCCATCTTTGAACTCGTAACCTGTCATTGAAATTTGAAGTATTTAACATAGGCAACTTTAGAATGTCATACTGTCATAACTTTGAAACTAACTCAGACTGCTAAATTCACTTCACTATCTATTTTTGCATATCTAACTACAAACATTTAAATAAATATTTAGTAAAAAGGGTACTTATCCCATTGAGTTTATAGAAGACCAAAGAAAATTTATTTGTGTACTTATATTATAAGATATTAATAATTTATAAGTATTTATATTAATTTAAGGCCGTAACCCTTAGCTATAAAAATAATTCGTGGGGGCTTATAGCATATATATATATATATATAATTTTTTGCAAGCAAGCATTCAAATTTCAAACGTAATTTGTTAATTTTGGGGAGGTCTGAACTCTACCCCCTTGTATCAGTTTATCTATATGCAGGGACGTAGCCAGAGGGGGGGTCCACGGGGTCCGGACCCCCCCCGAAATGTCATCGACGAAATTTTTTTTAAACGTATACCAAATAGCTGGGTATGAGGTAGATGACTATAAACCCACGTATAATCGTATAAACTATAATCTCTATAATAACCATGTTGATAAGAAATGACACAGTACTAATTAGTAGGTACCTAAGTTAAGATAGATTTGTAATATAATAATCATGATTGTCCTTTATCAACTGACTAGATCGTAAACTTTATCTTTTATTGTTATACTAATCGTATCGTGTATACAATTTAAAGCAAAATATATTATACCATACTCGTCTGTCGTCAGTCGATGTTTGTCTACTTTCATATAAACGTACCTACGGTAAATTTTATTTCGTTTTATTTCTGTGCTCGTTTCTGTTTCGTTTTTTGTTTTATAATAATCAAATATGAAGAGAGGAGCACTTGACAATTTTTTTAAACCTAAACCAAAAAAACCATTTACTGGTGCGCTTTTAAATCAACATGAAAGTCAAGAACATAATCAACCAGTGTGCAGCACTGAAAAGAAAGAAAGAAAGAAAAAGAAGTGTTGAATATAATGGCAAAATCAAAAAGAAAATTATTATTATAAATTTTATTATATCTATGTTATATTTATACCTACATTTTTTTTATTTATACGATACTTTTTTTACAATATGTAGTATGTACATAACATAGCTAGCATAATATAGTAACTAGTAAGTCATTACGAATTTAATTTTTGATTGATTAATAATAGAATGGTTAAAATTAGTTATTATTATTTTTATTTTTTTATTTTTTTTGGTTTGACCCCCTCCGAAATAAAATCCTGGCTACGTCCCTG